>NC_084891.1:10925000-11225000 GCF_958979055.1 Alnus glutinosa | reverse complement strand
GTTGCACACACTTTCTTTTAGAAGTCAATTTCAATTTTCAATTGGTATCAGAGCTTGGTACACTCTGAGAAAATTAAATTCTTGAGTGTCATTTATTTTTGACTTCTATTTGCTACTATGTCTCAAACTCTTAATTCTATTCCTACCTTCAATGGTACGAACTATGGCTATTGGAAAGCTCGGATGTGATTCTTTTTAAAATCTATTGACTGTTGGAATATTGTTGAAAATGGTTGGACTAAACCATAGGATACAACACTCGAGACAGTCCCTTTGAAAAACGCCCGACTTTCCAATGATAAAGCCCGCCATGCTCTATGCCAAGCACTTTCTCCTTCTGAATTCGCCAAAATTTCAAACTGCGAATCAGCCAAAGAAGCATGGTAAATCTTGGAAACAACATATGAAGGCACGAAACTTGTTAAATCTGCCAAACTTCAAATGTTGATTTCAAGATTTAAAGAAATTAAGATGTTGGAAGAAGAAACCTTTGGAGAGTTTTACTCTAAGATGAGTGACCTGAGGAACTCCATGGTGAGTCTCGGGAAACCTATCTCGGATGTAAAACTCATCCGAAAGATTCTAAGATCTTTGCCTGAGCGTTTCAGAATCAAGGTGACCACCATTGAAGAAAGGAAGGATCTTGAGGAGATGAAGATTGAAGAGCTGGTAGGATCTCTTCAAACATATAAGCTATCTCTGCCCCCGGTCAAGAAGATAAAGACCATTGCTCTAAAAGCTTCCAAGAAGAAGGTAGAAGCATCATCTGAAGATGACTCTGCAGATGAAGAAAAGGTTGTGGCTATGTTAGCCAAAAATTTCAGAAGACTGATGAAAGATGATCGTTTCAAGAAGAAGTTTTCTGAAAGAGTTAAGAAATCTCCCAGAGAAGCTGAACCTGAGGAAGAAGATAAGAAAGATCCCTGAGAAGTTTTCTGCCAATCCGGGCTGATTGCGGGAATCTTAGAAAGGGCAAAGGGAAAGCGTACAATGTGACTCTCAGTGATAAGTCAGAAGAAGAAGTTCCAGAGTCTAAGAAATTTCTGGCCTTCGCAACCCAACATGTTGAAGAAGAAGACTCGTATTACTCGGAGCATAGTGATAATGAGGAAGAGCTCAAGGAGGCCTGCAAGACACTCTACTTAGAGTATGAGAAATTGAGGGAAGGCCGAAAGAAGTACCTTAATGATCTGAATAGTTTGCAGACTGAGAAGAGTTCATTGCTGCTCAAAGTACAAGAGCTTGAGGAAAAGCTACTAGAGACGCAGCTCCAGCTATAGAGAGTCACTGATGAGAAACTGACTCGTATGCTATCTATCTAGAAGAGCCCAAATGACAAAACTGGCCTCAGGTATGTAGCTCCCTCTTCTGATGTTCCTTTTTCCTCAAAGAATGTGTTTTCAAAACCTACAGTCCCAGAGCCTCCTCCAACTGTTGAAGATAAAAAGAAGGAAAAGGTCAACGATGATGTTCCAAGCACTCAGGATCCTCATTCCATCAGAAGACCTCCCATTTGCAATTACTGCGGTCTCAGTGGGCATGTTCGCCCTCAGTGCTCCCTACTGAAAGCACAAAAGGCCAAAGCCAAGAAAGAAATGCCCAAACAAGCTCATTATGGCACTAGAACTGCGGCTTAGCATCAGACTCCATGGCATCAGGCACCTCACCAAGCACCAAGGTATCAGTATCAAGCCCCTTGGTCTCATGCTCCACAACATCAGCAGCCTCAGCAACGGTTTGTACTAGCCAATCACAGTGGCACCTACAAAAGCAAACTCAAGCAGTTTAGAAGGCATCAGAAGATGAAAGAAGAGTAATACTCCAGTGAGCCTCCTATTTGGATGCAGAACATGATGGAGTGGATGATGCAGTCCTGCCAGCAACCACCTCCTGGAAGGCAGGCATGGGTCAAGAAGGACAGCTACTCCTTGAGGGGGTACAGGCGCACCTAGCAGTTTCGGGTGTTCATGCCTAGGATTCAGTTCGTAATCCTATGGCATCAGGTTTGATTGCACAGTTTACTTGACATATTGTTATATGCAATCTAGGAACTAGTTGTGTTTGCCCCCTATGTTCCTTGAGAGAACTGTGTAGGTACTTTTTGGGGAAGACAGAAAAAGCAGGTCGAGCTACTGTTTTTCTGTAGTGGCATCATTGAACGTATATAGGTTTGATCTTGCCTTTGCATATGATGTTTTTTCCATATTGCTTGTTGTTTTATTTTTTATTAATAAAAATAAATAAAAAAATGGGGAGAACTTGCAGGATTTTTTTTCTCTTGGCGTTTTAGATATTGCATGTCTTTTTGCCTGATATCTCAATTCTGTAAGCATTAATCTACTCTGCTTAGATATAATTGAGAGTTTATGACTATATTGGCCAAGTTTTCCTGTTTATGCAAAAAGTAGGATAGCTTATTTTCCTCACGCGATGAAAATGTGCACTATCCCGGGCTCCCCTAAAGGTACATCTTTCCTTCTCTGGCCTCTTTGTTTCTAGAAATTCTGGATAAGAGAAGAAGTTTTTGATAAGATGACCAAATTGACCTCATGCTAGTTGAACCTAGAGCCTATAAACTCAGGCACTCCCTATAGTTTACAGAACCATAAGAAACAAGTAGTTAATCGTACGAAATCTATGCTTTATAGTATATATTCTCTGCTTATGTGCTACATTTTCGTTATGCCTTGCCCTTTACGTGCAAGTAAAACATTTACGTTGTCCTTCATGGTACAAGTAAATCAATTAGGTGCTGCATCGCTGGCGGAGTGTGTCAAATGAGGGTGGCTAGGCCCTAGTAATCACTGCGGATTCTCATAATCTGGCAATTTTACTCAACCTGAATCATCTTGAATAAGTGCTGAGTTGTATCAAAAGCATCAGATTTTTCCCAAATAGGAACAGCCCAAGTAAAGTTGGAGAGCTAGCAGATCTTCAATATCTCTCTAAACACTCACTCTAAGCTGTGGAGAATTCACCACCGAATTCTATGTTGAAAGCATGCCTCAAGCCTCTTATTTATAGGTGTTGGAAACCTAAAATCGAGTGAAAAATGGAGTCCGAGGCACGCGCATCCGGACGGGAGCCAGGGCAGTCCGGACGGGCCAAGTTTTTCTTGTCCGAAAAGTAATTCTGGAATTTTCTATAGGGCCGTCCGAACGGGCAAATCTTTCAGTCCAGATGGAGTCCGTTCGGATGCTATTAATGGCCGTCCGGACACTCAATTTACAGAACGTTTTCTTAGCTTTCCAACGACGCCAATTTCGTCCCAATCCGATATTTGAGTAAACAGTTATGTCCAAAATACCAGAGGGTGTCCGTACAGCTTGACCGAGCTTCCAGACGGTCTACTGCAACTGCCTTTCAAAAGTAGCACTGAAAGCTTCCATATAAGGCCGCGTCCGGACGGTGTTGCCCTAGCGTCCGGACGGTTGCACTTCGGCTGCACGTAATTACCATAATAAGGCTTGGAGCGTCCGGACCTTGAAGGCTGACGTCCGGAAGGTTGAACTGGTGCACGCAATTTCCATATATGAAGCTTGATCGTCCAGACCATTAAGTCTGACGTCCGGACGATTGAACTTTGTATGCACGTCTTGCCTTATAGAGAACCTCGTCCGGACGGGATCACACATCATCCGGACGGTAGCGGCTGTCTTCCCATAACTGTGTCTTGAAGCAGAAACCCTAATACTTGTCAAACACTAAATGGCGTCCGGACGGTATAGCCACGTCGTCCAGACGGATGCACTGGAACACTGGGATCTTCTCGAACTCTGAAGAGCGTTCGGACGATTTACCATTACGTTCGGACGGATGCAACCTTGAACTGTTCGAAGCTTCTAGACATTGATGGGCGTCCGGACGGAAAGATCTCGTCGTCTGGACCGATGTTGCTGACTAACGAGCGTCCGGACGGAATACCACATCGGTCGGATGGCTGACAGGGAACCGAAATAAATCCTTGAAAACTTCACAGAATCTTCTCGAAGAACATAGCTGAAGAGTAGACTCTGGATAAAGCAGCATCCCTGTGAAAGTAGCAACATTACATAGAAGTAATTTTGTCCAACAGAATGCAGCCAACACAAAAACTAACAAACTCCCCCTTTGGCTATTCTGGGACAAAAATCACTTGACCGGTTAAAAATACAATCCCGGTCCTAATAAAAATTTACTCCCCCTTTTTGTCACAAAGGGACAAAGGGTAATACAGAGTAATGAGAAAAGCCACACAACAATTACTCCCTCTCAAAGTCTCAAAAGTACAAGGGTAAACTGAGTAATAATATCCACAGACAAAAAACTTTCTAAAATCCAAAACAATAGGAAAATAGAGAAAAGTCTGCAAGTGGCTCAAAAGAGAGGAACATAAATCCTCCAAGTACCAAATCCTGCTGATCCACTAAAATCAAGTAACGGAGAGAAATCCATAAAAGTTGGATTTATACTACTTCGGCTTCTAGCTCAAGAAGCCGGGAACCACGAACTGAAAATCCTTGAATCTATTGATTTTGCAAAGCCTGAAACTGGTTATCCACAGATTGACATCCTCTAAGCAACTGGTCTGCAAGATGACTGAGGAGAGTCACCACTGAACCTCAAACTGATGCAGATCTAAGGGAATGCTACTGGAGGCTCTACATGAGCTAGAGGGAAAAACAACATCTTAATCCTGAGACCTTTGGAATTTGAACATCCAACTTCAACAACAGTCAGTTTTCCAAAGGATCCATCTGTCAAACATTGTGCTAGGAGCCGCTGGATATCATATTCCTGAATCAAAACCACCCAAAAATATCTCCAGAAATACCATTAGATCCTGTTAGTTCCAAAAATAATGTGGTATTTAACACGGCTGTCAAATGGATGCCAAAGAGAAATATAAGCAATGCAGTTACTCATAAGGCATAAATATATCATAATCAGCCCAACACACAGACAGAGAAAGATTTTCATGCACAGTATCTCAAGAAAATATCCCAACAAATATTCCAATATTCTAAAAGCACAAAGACTTAAAAGAATAACGGAAGACACAATGAAGATCATGGGATGAAAAGAGATGTGCAAAAAATGCCAAAATCTCGGGAGAAATCCACGAGAAAAACACACAAGATGCCATGCTAAATCAATAAAAATACAAAGATGTGTGTATGGCAGAGAAAGAGACGCAAGTCTTAAACCTGTAGAGATCCTATCCGAATGTGTCACTTAACCATCCGGATGGCAACTGCTAGGTCAACATATGGCAAGACTGCGCTTGTCCGGACGTAAGAATAGGTCCGTCCAGACCCTTCACACTAAAAAACAGAAGACTGAAGAAAAATTTACAGAATTTTAGTTTTTCTCAAGTCAGTTTCAGAACATGCATGTATAATCCACTGATAACACAATCAGGGAGCATCTCAAAACTAAGCAGAGATATAAAAGAGAGTTGAGAGTTCAATTAGCACAAACATTTTCCTGGACATAGAAAATTCAAATAGATAGCTCAGCTCATGCAATGCGTGTGTGTGTGAAGACTTAACCCACAAGGTATGATTATAACAGAAATGACAAATAGCAACCAGATTTTCTAGACAAGAGAGAAAATCTGTGACAGATTAGCCAAAAGTCAAACCTTATAACTTACTAGGGCCTAGCCACCCTCATCTGAAATACTCCCCCTGAGGTGCAGCACCTAATTGTCTTACTTGTACTGTGAAGGACAAAGTAAAATTTTTACTTGCACGTAGAGGGCAAGGCATATAGCAAATTCAGCACATAAGCAGTGAATATACAATTTAAAGTGCATAATTCATATGATTTACTGCTTGATTCTTATGGTGCTGCAATCTAAAGGGAATGCCAGAGTTTTTAGGTTCTAGGTTCAACTAGCATGTGGTCAATTTGGCCATCTTATCAAAAACCTCTTCTCTTATCCAGAATTTCTAGAAACAAAAAGTTAGAGAACGAAAGATGTACCTTTAGGGGAGTCATGGATAGTGCACATTTTTCATCGCATGAGAAAAGAAGCTATCTAATTTTTGCATATACAGGAAAACACTTGGCAAATTATAGTCAGAAACTCTCAATTATATCTAAGCAAAGTAATTAATACCCAAAGAATTGAGATATCAGGAGAAAATACATGCAATTATCTGATATGCCAAGGGGAAAAATATCCTGCAAATTCTCACCAATTTTTTTTTTAAAAAAAAAAATAAAAAAATGCAATATGGAAATGACATCATATGCAAGGCAATATCAAACCTGATGATGCCAATACAGAAAAACAATCGCTCGACCTGCTTTTTCTGTCTTCCCCAACAAGTACCTGCAATGCTCTCTCAAGAGAATAAGAGGCACAACAAACTGGTTCCTAGATTGCATAGTAAGCACACAAATATAAAAAGTGCAAGCAATCAAACCTAATGCCTTAGGATTAGGAACCGAATCCTAGGCATGAACACCTTCTCCTGCTAGGTGCGTTCATTCCCCATTATGGGGTGAATGGTCTCATCACTCCTGACCCATACTTGCTTAACCCGTGGGGATGGTTTGCGGGTCATGTCCATGTTGGCCATACTCCTGAGCATACCTTGTATTAGGCTCAGCAATCCTTCATAGCCATGGCTGCCATTGGGCTTCTGCGGCTTTCTCTTGTAGCGCCTTGGTTTGTTCTTCTTTGATTTGCCACTCTGATAGGCAGGAACAAACTGCTGCTGATGCCGTGAAGCCTGAAGTGTCGTAGGAGGTAGAATGCCTGATGTAGCTCTTGTTGGCAGCTTCCTCTGAACCTTCAAGTTCTGGAGCTGTGGACATTTCGATCGGATGTGACCGGTGATGCCGCAGTGATGACAGGTGGGCAAGCTTATTTTGTTTGAATGCTTCTTGACATTCTCTAGAAAATCATGGTTAGTATTCTTACAAATAACATTGCCCTTACCTTTTATATGTCTCCTATGCAGAGGGACATATTTTGATGAGGAAGAATCTCAACTTCACTTTTCCTCATAACATCCTGCTTAATCCAAGGCCTGTGGGATTTCAACAAATAACAATTTGGCCTAATATGACCAATTTTCCCACAATTATGACAAGTAGGAACAAACTTACCTTGTGTTCCTGATTCCTTGGGCTTGGGCATCACACAATTATTCAAGCAAGAATAATCCAAACAAGCAGTGTCTACTATCACAGGCTTAATAATAGTGGAATCTAATTCAGAATCACAGGCATGTGAAGTAGAAGCACTCAAATCATCAACAATTAAACCAGGCTTCTTAGGAACATCTGAATGAATACAAAGCATGCTCTTCAAATTATCACTAGATAATTTTTTCAAGAGATCTTCAGATTCTTTTAATTTATTCTCAAGTTTATCAATAATGTCAAACAACATGGTATTTTCAGATCTCAAAGAGTCAATCAAAGCATGTGATTTAGACAATTGCATAATTAATGACCCTTTTTCTTGCTTCAATTTTTTAAGCTCTTTATGTGAAATTTTAGAATGTTAAACATTCTTCAATTTATTAAAAACCTTAAAGAGCTTAATATCAGAATCCTCATTAGATAACTGAGAAGAATTCATGATAAAAGGTGTAATAAAAAAATAGAAGTCACAAAAAGATGAGGGTCACACTTAGGAAATAAATCCTAAACAAAGTGTACCTGCTCTGATACCAATTGAAAAATTAAATGGACTTCTAATTTTAACAAGTGTGTGTGAACAGTGTGCAACAAAATGTTAAATGCGGAATTAAAGGACACAAATATATTGTTGACGAAGTGGAAGCTCAATTAAGAGAAAAACCACTCCAGGGAAGCCAAACCCAGGATATCCACTATTCAGAAGACAAGACTAGATACAAAGTAGTAACACTCACATACCCCTGATGCAGTGGTCGTACCTTGCTCTCTAACGTGTAACCCAACACGAGCGCCTCCCAACCAGGTCTCCTACCTGAAGGGCTCTTCAATGGAATCCTTTACCTTAGGGCCAAACTCTAAGATAGACTTCACAGCTGATCAAATCACACACTGGCAAAGCTAGAGAGCTAGCAGATCTTCAATATCTCCCTAAACACCCTCTCTAAGCTGTGGAGAATTCACCACCGAATTCTATGTTGAAAACATGCCTCAAGCCTCTTATTTATAGGCTTTAGAAACCCAAAATCGAGTGAAAAATGGAGTCTGAGGCACGCGCGTCTAGACGGGAGCCAGGGCCGTCCGGATGGGCCAAGTTTTTTTTGTCCGGAAAGTAATTATGGAATTTACTGCAGGGCCGTCCAGACGGGAAAATCTTTTCATCCGGACGCTATTAATGGCTGTCTAGATGCTCAATTTACAGAACTTTTTCTTAGCTTTCCAACGACGCCGATTTAGTCCCAATTTGATATTTGAGTAAAAAGTTATGTCCAAAATACCGGAGAGTGTCAGAACGGCTTAACCAAGCTTCTGGACGGTCAACTGCAACCGCCTTTCCAAAGTAGCACTGAAAGCTTCCATACAAGGCCGTGTCCGGACGGTGTTGCCCTAGCATCCGGATGGTTGCACTTCGGCTGCACGTAATTACCATAATAAGGCTTGGAGCGTCCTTATCATGAAGGCTGACGTCCGGACGGTTGAACTGGTGCACGCAATTTCCATATATGAAGCTTGATCGTCCGGACCATTAAGTCTGACGTCTGGACGGTTGAACTTAGTATGCACGTCTTGCCTTGTAGAGAACCTCGTCCAGATGGGATCACACATCATCTGGACGGTAGCGGATATCTTCCCATAACTGTGTCTCGAGGCAGAAACCCTAATACTTGTCAAACACTGAATGGCGTCTGGACGGTATAGCCATGTCGTCCGGACGGATGCACTGGAACACTGGGATCTTCTCAAACTCTGAAGAGCTTTCAGACGATTTTCCATTACGTCCAGACGGATGCAACCTTGAACTGTTCGAAGCTTCTAGCACTGATGGACGTCCGGACGGATGTTGCTGACTGATGAGTGTCCAGACGGAATACCACGTCGTTCGGACGGCTGACAGGGAACCGAAATAAATCCATAGAAGATCCCTTCAAGTAGGAGACTTGGCTAGGAGGCCTCACGTTGGGTTACGTGTTAGAGTGCTAGATACGATCGCTGCATCGAGTTTGTGAGTGTTACTGTCTATGTACTAGCTTTGTCTTTTGATAGTGGATTTCCTAGTTTTGGATGCCCCAGAGTCGTTTTTCTCTTAACTGAGTTTTCACTTGGTTAACAAAATAATTGTGTTATTTAAACTCCGCATTTAAATTATTTTGTTACACGTTGCACACGCACACAGTTAAATTAGAAGTCATCTATTTTTTCAAGCCGCACACCACTGCATTTTTTCTTGATTTATCATGTCATGTTGTGTGCATTTTCTCCTGGATTTCTCTCGAGATTTTGGCATTCTCTGCATGTAACGCCCAGTAAATTCAAGCTCTTAAGAAATCATTGATATTGTTGAGGAAACAATATCCACATGTTTTTACAAGAAAACCTAAAGTTATTTCGAAAAAATTAAAAGATCAAAACCTAAAAACCCTTAAAAACTTAAAAGTTACATTTAAGCTTTAAACTTTGATTGAACCGAAAATAGGTCAAACGAACTCAGATTTAGATAATTCAAAAACCGTTGTGCTTACAAAAGAAAGATCTACCATATGGAAAAAGTTAGCAAAAAAGTCCAACAGTTGACTTTTTGACCCGAGCCTAAATAACCCAACTGTTGATATTAAACGAAAAACTGTCAAGAATAATATCTCCATGCTTCTAGAAACATTTATGTATAAAAAACAAGAGTAATGATGAAAGGATAGGATATCTCAAAAGTAATCATGAAAAGGAAGAAAAATCAATAAAGCAAGTGTGAACGCTGAAAGTGGATAAAAGATATTTTGGCTTTATAGACAGAAACTTTGACTTGACCGAAACTATGTCAAAACGAACTCAAAATGAGACGAACCAAAAAGAGAAAATGTTTTTCATGAAGTCCTCTATCTACCCTCAAAATTTCACGTCAATCGGAGTACGTTTGACCATCGAAATAATTCTCGGAGTAGGCTGCCCTCTAGTTGGACGAAAATTCTAAATTCCAAATTTACAAGACATTATCCAATAAGCTAATTCTTTTATTACATTTTGGACCTAAATACCCCTACCTTCCTCCTATAAATAGGCATGCAAGGCTCCTTGTTTTCCACACAAAATCCTAGACAACTTCCTTGAAAGCTTTGTGCTTTGGTTTTCTCTCCCTTTTTCTCTCCTTCTACCACACAACCACTTCGGTGTTCTTGAAGTTATTTTCTCTCCAAATCAAATTGGTAAGTAAATCTTGACACTTCTTCCTTACTATTTGATTTCATTACTTTTTATGAATTGTTTAAAAGACCCAATAAGCTTAAGAGATAAAAGAATTAAAGTAAAGGGGTAATATAAACTGCTTTTACATTTCATTGTCCTCATGACTGATCTTATGACTTTCATGAGTTGATCGTATTTATATTTCGTATTTAAATTTCATTGTCCTCGTGACTGATCTTATGACTTTCATGAGTTGATCGTATTTATATTTCGTATTTAAATTCATTGTACTCATGACTGATCTTATGACTTTCATGAGTTGATCGTATTTATATAAACTTCTTTTACATTTCATTGTCCTCATGACCGATCTTATGACTTTCATGAGTTGATCGTATTTATTTACTTGTTTATTTATTGCGTTACTACGGAGTTGGTTTAATCCCCCGTATTTATTTTATCATTTATTTCCTTACTACAAAGTGGCTATACCGCTAATTTCTCTATCCCTTTGCATATTTATTTTATAATTTATTGTATTCCTACAAAGTGGCTATGCCGCTAATTTTCCTATTCCTTTGCATATTTATTTTATCATTTATTGTATTCCTACAAAGTGGCTATGCCGCTAATTTCCCTATCCCTTTACATAAAAATATTATCCTATTAGGATTCATGTTGAAGTAATTACCTTTTAATTGATAACTAAAAACGATGAGTAAAGTGATGTAAAAATATACACATTTTTAATATTGGAAAAAGGACTGATGTATATATCATCTTCTTTGTATATATTTTGTTACAGAAAAGGAGCTAAGAAACTACACCAAGGAGTGTAAGTATGGATGTACTTACTGAGGAATGATTCTATGTTTCATTAGGACTGTGTGGTGTGTGTTTATTGCATGTGGTTGTTCATGCATTGCATGTTGTGTCCAATTAATATAACGGCTGATGAGATAGCTATCAACAAGCTGATGTAGTAGCAAGGGGAAGGAAGGCTAGTCAGTGGATCCAGGGGGTTCAGAGTGACCCAGGGGTATCCGAAGGCCTAATATATAACTAATGCTGGGACCAGTAGGATTCCAGTGCAAACAGGTAAGACTTTAAGTGTGAGGCAAAGGACGTGAACGGGTTCAGATAACCTAGAACGAGAGGTTTGAAGTAAGATGATCCTAAAATACAAACTAAATAGTTACTACGATGCATATTCATACAACCCTTACATTTGCATTCTATATGAACTGTTATTAGATTGATGGTAACGTAGATATGAAAATAGATGACTCACTTGTTTGTCTATGCAAATATGATAACGCCATATTTGTATAGTTACTGATGCAGATCTGGAGAATGAAGGCATGGACCCATATGCCAATTGTGATGGTTTTTGAAACCATTCAACGAACGATTATGTGCTAGTTTAGAAATTACTAGTTGTACTTATGTTTTGTTTTATGGCATGTAAATATGTATAACGGTGTCATGTTTAGCGTGTTTTATGTTATAAGCTTATGTGCTGTTTGTGGCACTAATTTTGATGCACCTAGTGTGCATATGACATGTAAAGATAAACATAAGTAACTTTTAATAAATGTACCGAGGTATTTCAGTCAGCTCTAAATGTGTTATGCTATCAATTCCTAAGGCTTTAGAAGAAAAAAATATATTCCGCGGCGAGAATTTATCTCTGATGTAGTAATGTCACGTGGAAATCGGAGGTTTCTGCTTACGAATTTGCAGGCTCAAATTCGGGGCGTTACACTGCACATCTCTTCTCATTCCATTGTATTCTCTTTGTTTTCCTTTGTTCTTTTAAGCTGTTATGCTTTTTAGAATAATAGAATATTTATTGACCGGAATATTTTCTTGAAATATTGTGCCTAAAAATCCTGTTCTGTCTATGTGTTGGGTTGATATTGATATATTTGTGCCATTTGGATTGCTATATTTGCTTCTGTTATTATTTTATATTGGCAACATTCCGGTTGACAAAAACACTTTATGTAAAGGTTGCCTTTTAACAGGAATATTGGTTCAATTCAGAATCTTCAAGTAATATGGACAGTGTCTCAATTCATGCCATGTGCCTGTTCACAAGCTTCTAGAAGATGTCCATGAAGATTCCATGCTATTTCCAAGTCAGAAACAATCGGTTCCTGTGCAACTATCTGGATAAGCCTTTGAAGGCGTCCAGACACCCCTACGCCCCTCAGTGTCTAGAAGTTTTTAGTCGTTGCAACTGTCCGGACAACTGAGCTACACCGTATGGATGCTAGGTCAAGCTACTTCGAGTTCTACACGGATTTGGATTTTAGAAGCCACTAATTGGGAAGGTTCTGCTAGATGTCTGGACGACGTGGCAACATGTTTGGAAGCTACCTAGTGTTCTGGAATATTCCGAGTCTCCTTTACGGATGCAGAAAGGAGTGACAGTGTTGACCGTCCGGACGCGGTCCTGTTTTGGGAGGAATTACGCTATTCTAGAAAGGCTGTCGCAGAAGACCGTCTGGAAGCAACTAAGTGACCATCCAGACGTTACTTGCCAGCATCCGAAATTGATCAAAATTAGGTTTTTTGTAAGCCTATAAATAGATGGCTTTAGGCTGTTATTTTGTAAGAATTCAGTATAGAATTCCATGTGTCTTAGAGAGGGTGTTTAGGGAGATTTGAAGATCCGCTAGCTCTCTAGCCTTTGTCAGTGTGTGCTCAACTATTCGTGTGAAGTCTATCTAAAGGAGGAACCCTAAGGTAAATGATTCCATTGAAGATCCCTTCAAGTAGGAGACTTGGTTGAGAAGCGTTAACGATGGGTTTTGTGTCAGAGTAATAGGAACGATAGCTGCATCGGGGTATGTAAGTGTTACTTTCTATGTACTAGCTTTGTCTTCGAAATAGTGGAAATCCTGGGTTTGGCTGCCCTAGAGTGGTTTTTCTCTTAACTGAATTTTCACTTCGTCAACAAAATATTTGTCTCTTTTAAATTCCACAATTTAAATATTTTGTTGCACACTGTTACACACTTGGTTGATTAGAAGTCAATTTGATTTTTCAGCTTTTGTATTTTTTTAGGACTAACAGGATCTAATCTTTCTTTGTGGTGGTATTTTTGGAAATATTTTTGTTTAGGAATATGGCATCCAATGGCTCCCAGTATAGTATCCGACAGATGGATCCTTTGGAAAACAGACTATTGTTGAAGCCATGTGCTCAAATTCCAAAGGTCTCGGGATTTAGATGAGCTTATTCCCCCTAGTCATGGAGAGCCTTCCGTAGCATCCTTCTTCATATTTGCACTAGTTAGAGGTTCACTGGTGAATCTTCTTATTCGTCTTGCAGATCAATTGACTAGAGGATTTCAATCTATGGATGATCAGTTTCAGGCCTTGCAAACTCAAGTGACTGAAGGTTTTCAGTCTATGGATTCCCGGCTTCAAGAGCTAGAAGCCAAAATTGCTTAAATTTAGATCAATGTGCGGAACACTCTCCGTTACTTGATCCCAGAGGACTAGTGAGATTTGGTGCCATGAGGATTTTCTTTCCTCTTTTCAATTGTTTTGAATTACAACTTGCTTGTTTGGGCTACTTTCTGACAGTTTACTTTCATTCCTATTTTGTTGAATATTAGAACTGTTTATCAGTGGTTTTTAATACCATGTTTACCCTTTGTCCTTTTGAGACAAAAAGGGGGAGTATTTTTATTTTTGGACTGGGATTGTATTTTTAACCGGTCAAGTGAATTTTGTCTCAGAATAGCCAAAGGGGGAATTTGTCAGTTTTATTGGCTACATTCTGTTGACAAAATCACTACCATGTTAGTGTACTGCTGAAACAGGGATGCCGTAATTATTCAGAGTCTTCAAAATATTCAGAGCATATTTCCTAAACTATTTAAAGGCCTTAATATGAGAAGTATCAGTGTCACAAGCATCAAGAAAGAAATTTCCGGATTTGAGGAAGATTATGTGTAGTTTACAACTCAGCAAAAGTCTTTTTCCTAGTTGCCATCGGGACATCCAAAAGAAACGTTCGGACTCTCATCAATGTTCGCAAAGATTCTGAACAGCTCAGCAGACACACTTGGTGAAGACAACATACAATCATTCGGATGCTAGGGCAACACCATCCAGACGCGGAGACTGAAGCTTAATGAAGAAACGTGTGAAGCGCATTATAGAAGCCAGTTGCTGCTTGCCGTTCGGATGCCCTCTATCTAGGTTCAGATGCCACCCAGAGAACTTTGAATCAGTATTGTATTAGGTCTTCTAAAGCCTACAAATAGAGATCTCTAGGCTTGTATTATTTACAAAATTCGGCATTGAATTCCTTTATACTAAGAGATGGTGTTTAGGCAGAGATTGAGATATGTGCTAGCTCTCTTAGTGTGTCCTTGTATGATTTGATCAACCTGTGAAGTCTAGCTTAGGCAAGAGTCCTAAACTAAAGGATTCTATTGAAGACCCCTTCAGGTAGGAGACCTGGTTGTGAAGTGTTCACATATAAGTACGTGTCAGAGTTCAAGATACGACCATTGTATCGGGTATGTGAGTCCTATTACTTTGTAACTAGCTTTGCTTTCTGAATAGCAGATATCCTGCGTTTGGCTGCCCTGGAGTGGTTTTTCTCTTAATTGAGTTTTCACTTTGTTAACAAAATATCTGTCTTCTTATAAATTCCGCATTTAGATATTTTATTACGCAATTGATCACACACACACGTTAAATTAGGAGTCTATTATTTTTCACTAGCCACGAGAGCATCCCTCATTTCCCTCACCAGCAAAGCTAATTCAGAAGTGAAAAAAGATTAGATTTTGCAAAAGAACCAAATAGGTATGAGATTTTGTAGAAAATCCAAAACACCCATTCGGTTTTTAGCTTAAAACAAACTCAGAAATTCTCACAATATTCATTCGGCCACTAACAGAGGAAGAGGAAACCCAAAACAACCCCAAAACTTTTTCAATAAATTTACACCCATTTAGTTCCTCTATCGGAAATCCTCTACAAACCCATGAATTTCTCAATACCCATTCAATTTTTCTAAGGAAAACCCTCCAAAACAAACCAAAAATTAAAATTAAAGCCTTACTTACCCAAAAACGAGTTCCTCGTTTGGGTACTGAGAAAACGCCGGATTTTCAAACTCCCTTGCTTCATCGGCGTCGGGCTATGACCCACCAGCCTCTGGTGACATCTTCTTCCCCAGGTCGTCTCTATCTCTCTCTCTAAGCTCCCTCTCTCTCGGTGGAAAAAGGAAAAGGAAAGAATGAGAAGAAGGAAGCAAGGGGAGAAGGAAGAAGGAAAAGCAAGGAGAGAGGGACAAAATTGAAGAGAATTAAGAGGGGGTGCGTGTTTAGTTTCAGCCTCTTGCTTTGGCCGGATGAAAATGTCAAACTCCCGCTTTAATTTCAACCTCTTGCTAATTAAATATTTGAAAAAAAAACATACAATTTGAGCTGTTTTGTTAAAACGGCTCAATTTGGAGGCGTTTTTAAAAATAAAAACGACTCCATTTATAATAACCCTAACCCTATATGCTATATACGACACTATATTAACCAAAATATGTATAAATTCTAACCTTATATACTATATATAGCACTAATTTTATATATATATATATATAGGTACACACACACACACTAAATAAGCATATAGTATACTAGCTAAGTAAATATAGTATTACATATTAATTATAATACGTTGATAATACTATTTAGTATGTTAAATTAACATATTAATTAGTTATTAATACTTAGTATATATATAAGATATATTCTATAGTTAGTATGTAATTAGTGTATATATATATATATATGTGTGTGTGTGTGTGTGTGTGTAAACACACATGTATCACATCACACATGGTTAATTAACAATAGTTATATATATATATATATATATTATACTTATATTATAGTTACTTAGTTATATAAAATATATTAGACTTGCGACTTGCTCACATTATACGTATACCATTAGTTTTTGAACTTGAATAGCATTCTCAATGAGCTTGCCCGAGTTTTTAAGGAACGAACTGAGATTGAACACACATTTTATAGATCGGCTCTAGTTTGAGATTGACAATTTAAGCTCAACTCATAAACGATCCAATCTCGGATCGTCTTGATTACAACCCTAAATACAACTTATGTAGTGCTATATATAGTAGGGATAATTGCACTGTTGGTCCCTGTGGTATGCCATAATTATTTTTCACTCCCTATGGTTTAAAAAGTGCATGGGAGGTCCTTGTGGTATGCAATAATTACAAATCGATTATTGGCGTCAAATTCTGTTAAATTTTTTAATAGATTCTATCAAATGCCACGTCAGCGCCACGTGTCACCATCTTATTGGTGACGCGTGGCGCTGACATGGACATCTTAATAAAATAATATAAATTTATTAAAAAATAAATAAATAAACTTATTTTTTTTTTAAAAAAAACAAAAAAAAAAAAATGGGGCAAGGGGGTGGTCATTTATAAATGGAGTCATTTTTATTTTTGAAAATGACTCAACTTGGAACCGTTTCAAAAACGGCTCCATTTTCGAGCCGTTTTTATTAAAACGTTTCTAATTGAAGCCGTTTTGGTTGGAGCTGTTTTATCAAAACGGCTCCAATTAGAGCAATTTTAACAAAAACGACTCCAACCAAAAACAGCTCAAAAACCCTAATTTTTTGTAGTGAAACCTACCATTATTCATCAGAGGTATGGTTTATATAGGGTACAAGCAGGGGGTTTAATTGAATACTAACTAGACTCTAATTCTTAATACAGATTGGACTTGAATACCACTTATATGATAGTGTAGTGTAGAATTTCTCTCTTGAATAACACTATGAGAAGATACTATTGTATTGGATATTAACGTCCTTTGCTGATTCTTTAACCTAGCTACACGACAATATTGGAGCAATAATGCTCCTTATTGAAATAGAAATTAAACTAAAGTAGTGACATTGGAGTTATAAGAGTACTCCTTAATTATTGAAAAACTAACGTAACTGCTCTTGGACTCCTTTATATAATGCCTTCTACTTGGGTAACAATATGAAAGCTTTTTTTTTTTTTTTTTTTTTTTTGAACAAGAGTAACTTTTATAAAAATCCTAAGAGAAATCGAGATCAAAGTATAGGGGTACAAGATTCCCTACAAACAATACCATAGATTATATTTAGAATTTCTTCCAACCATAATATAAGACATGGGTGGTAGCCTCACGGGCTAAACCATAAACTACTAATTTAGCCTCCCTTTTGAAATGTAGAACAACTATAAAATCTAAAGGAGCTTAAACCGGATTGGATATCCTCCACAAAAACGCTACTGAAACGATGACACACATATCATATATGCACATGAATGGAGTTTCAAACTATCGATCGAGAAGAACAAACCAAGTAATATATACCATAGAATTGGAGCTATATATAAAAGATAATAATTATTTTTTCGTCCTGATTAAGGACAAATATTAACTTTCCATGAATAAAGAAAAATCATGAAGAATATCACAAATATTAGTGACAGAGACACCGGCCTGAAATGAAGATCTCAAAAAACAGCGACGAGGCCGCAAATTTTCAGTTTGAGATTGGTCCAGGTGTCACTTGCGACATTGAAAATTACTTGTCAAACGGGTGAATTAATTTGGAACTTATCTTATAGCTAGCCAAAAAAAAAGAAAAGAAAAGAAAAAAAGCATTCTCTTGCTTGACAGACATTCCTGGGAATAATAGTCTTGATTCAATTAAATAAACCCCAATCATGGATTTGGATTGTCTGATGGGTGACGTTATTGGACTAATGACTCCCTACCATCCGATCTGATGTTGACCTGTGCCAGTCAAATTAACGGTCTGGAAATGGTCCATTTGCAATTTCAAGTATCTATCAAACTGTTAGAATAATCAATATTTTGGACCACATACAATTAAGGCTTTTGAACCCCGGCCATCTAAATTTGATGTTGCTGATTTGTGACCATTTCAGCCATGTGTACGTCGTACATCGTGGAATGCCCTCCCTATCATCAGCTTGTGGATGTTAAACATCTAATTAGCTCCACCACTTGATCAGGTGGTCATCCTAACTTGCAAATTTCATGGACGCTTTTAAGTTGATATATATACCTAATCCAACCCTTTTAAGTACAAAACCTGATTACTTTCCGTCTCCTTGCTGAATTTTCTAATTTCAGCTCCTCCATTTAAGAACAATTTTACATATTCGATTGGTTATCAAATTGAATAAGAAAAAATGAATGTCTACTATTTACTAATTACCACATTTTCCTACGTTAAATCACCACGTTTCTTAAACGCTTAAGCTTTCTATCATGTGTGGGATCAAACTTTATTTTTAATAGATGAGGCTCAACACGTACAATATTTTATTTAAATAAAAAGTAAATGACGGATTTAAAGTTCAAACTCAAAACATTTTAGTTCTGATACAATGTTAAATTACAACTTATCCAAAAAACTATCAGCTTAAGCTTTTAGAAAAAGTCGTGATTTGACAAATGAAAATGTTGAAATTGTGTTAGTCAATTACAAGCTAGAAACCAAATTCACCCATTTTTGTAATGAGTACTTACAGAGTGGATCAAAGAGAGTCATTTTGCTTTTGGAATTGGTAAGAATATATAAGTGGTAAAAGTATCTCGATCCTTGTGGCTGGATCTATGGCACCCGAATAGGGTACTCCTTGAAAAGTATGAGCAGAGAACAATTTATGATGCTGAAAGTCAGTTCAATGCAAAGCTTTCCAGTGTTATTCATGATAGAGATTTGCGTTGGCCTCCTGCTACATCCGTAGCAGTACTGATGAGAATACAAAGTCAGCTGGCTTTGGTTCCCATGATAGGAGAACATGATCAGCCTATTTGGAGCATATGAAAATCATGTATGCATAATTGTGCTGAAGGCTTTTGGATCCCTAAAGGCCGTGAAGGTTGGGGTTGGTCTCGGGCTGTGGGTGAGTTACGGCAAATGCTGGCTTTCCTCGAAGAAAAGGAGTGGCAGCTAGTTTCTAAGGTGCCTTTCTTCAAGGGGAAACATAAGGGGGGTATTTTTCCGGTCGCTTCTACACGACAGTGCTACACTCGATGGACAGAGATGATATTGTGGGGTTGAAGCCGATGTCCATGACTCCTCTCGATTTGCTTCCTTCGGTGTTTATGAATGGCAATGAGGAGGTGCAAACGGCGGTGAACTGCTACGAGTTTGATTTAGGGGTCTTTGGGTCGTCGGCAGTTCTATCCAGCATCGCAGTGAAGAAGACAAAAGAGACGAAGGACAGTTTCGTCATTTACTGGTTGAAGATGTTTCTAGGGTTTTCTCGATTAGTGATGGTTCAGGTCAGAGGATATTTGGGTCGGTTAGTTGGGTTGGGTTTTAAGCCCAATGGTTTCAGGCCTAAGACTGTCAGCAAGAAGGCCATTATCCACCTCAAACCGGTTTACAAGTATTCGGATTAGGGTTTTAAGCTTCTTCTTCTTTTCTTTTTCTTTTTCTTTTTTTTTTGGAGATCTTGATGGAGGAAGGTTTTGGGTCTGACTCGGTGGCAGGCTCGGTGCTGGGGTTGCCGGAAGTTGGTTCTTAGATGTTCTCGAAGGATCACTGGTTGCGTAACATGGTTTTGGTTTCCACTGCTCGAGATGGGCTTGTCTCTGTGAGCTCTGGTCCTACTCTCTAGGAATCTCTACTTGCACAAGAATCAGCTACGACATCTTTGGAAGCTTCTCTCAAGCTTGAGGGGTCTTCTTCGTCTCCGGTTCACCTCTTCTCCAGTAGTTCTTCCTCAGAGGCTGCTGAGGTAGGAGGGAGGCTACGTCTTTCTCGTCCAATGGCTTTGATCTCAAAGCTGTTCCAAAATTATTATAGGAAGGCTAGGGAAGGCCGAGCTGTGAAAGTGGATGAGCGATTATTTTTCGATTCTGTGGCGACGATGAAGTTAGATTTTGCTGGTGGGATACCTTTTCCTCTCTCGGGTGCCACTCTTGAGTTAGACCTGGGGGTACCCTTGTTTTCTTTGGATTCTAAGCTAGTGCAAAGCTCTCGGGTGCCACCCCTTGTTGACAAGGCAACTTCTGGGAAAGTTGTTATTAAGCAAATTTCTTCGGCGAGGGGTTCCTTACGGAGAGCTTTTCTCAACTCGAGTTCGGTAGGGCAAGTTTCACCAAATTAAAGTGTAGTTCGCGTCACCGTCGACCCTAGTTATTAAGGAAGACGAGGTGGTAGGGGCTCCCTCTCTTTTGGGTCGTTGCGTCTCTCCACAAGCTGAAAAGGATGAGGACCTTAGAGTGAACGGTCTGATCGAGTCTCAAAAGTGGCCGATAGGTTATGGTCTATTTGGGGAGATTGTTGTGTGAGATCAAGGCGATGAGGTCTGGGATGGGGAGAGTGGAGTATCCCCTTTCCCTTTGGGTGTTTATCCGCCCGATATGCATTTGGATTGGGCGGGGGATGGTAAAGAGGATGAGGTTTTGCTTTTGGCTATCTTGGATACCAGCCAAAGTGAAGAGGAGTTTTATCAGGAATCAGTGTTGAATTTGAAAAGCTCCATTAATTATGGCGATGATTATGCAACATCTCGGCATCAGAAAAGTAAGGCTCACATGATGTATGGTTGAGTGCCTCTTGTGGATCTTAGGTCTTTTGGGTTTTTAGGGTCCCAGAGTTTGTTGGGTCTCCTTGATCTCTTTGGGCTAGTTTCTTTTTGGGTTGGTTTGGTTGCTCCCTTGTATACTACATGTTTGCTTAGAGGCGTCTTTTTGCTTTTTTCTATAAAATTTATTACTTATTAAAAAAAAAAAAATTGTGTTGATCACCATTGGGCGTCTTTTATTTATATTAAAAAAGATTTTTTTTTATTTTTTATTTTTTATAAACTGAAGCTTTGGGGTAGTTAAAATACAGATAATTAACTACTAATATAAAATGTTGTCTCCCTTGGTGTTTCATCAGAAGTTGTCTTTCTTGATGGAAGAAAGCAACTGTTAATTATGGACAAGGGTCTTAATTGGTAGATCTATCTATAAATAAGTGTGTGCTTCTCTATCAGTCACAACTTTAACATGAGAATGAGATAGGGCAAAAATTCTATCTATTACTCTCTTTTTAGACATATTGTGAGGGTTCTAAGATTCTAAAAATTTACACACATTCAATCCTGATTTTTCAATTCAAGCACTTAAGCAACAATGGCAAGAGTTAAGTGTTTTTCTTATGTTCATATGTTAATCTTTTCCCAAATTCTAGCTTACAACAACCAGTTGATTGGTGGAGGTATGTTTGGTTCCCTCTTCATATTCCAAAGCAAGCTTTTATTTTGTGGTTGAATATTCAGAACGGTCTAACTACAGTTGCTTAGTTGGGTTCAATGGAAATGACATATTTGTATTATGTAGAGGATGTATAGAAGATATATAGATCCCATTTATTTTTCAATTGTAGTTTTTCCAAAAGAGTTTGGTTGGCTGCTGTTAATAGATTCAACAGATGATCATGCATGCATGTCCTCCGACCATATGGGAAGCCTAGCTAGCTAGAAGGGCAAAAGGGTTGAAGGCTGTTTTGCGCTTTGCTTGAGTGTTTCGTTCTATGCCATTTGGAAGGAAATTAAGGAACAATAAAAGACATGGAAATCAATTACTTTTCGAAGATAGGATTCTCCAAAAGATTAGATGGGACATAAAGTAGGACCCTGATTACTTCTAAATGTAAATACTTGACATTGAGAGAAAATACTGAGTTGTGTTAAAAATTGGGGTTTGCCACAGAGAGTTTTTGGTTTGTAGGGCATGCTGTTAAGTTTATAGATTCTGGTTTTTCTTGAGCTTGTAATATTTTGTTGCGAAGTGTGCAAATTCTGGGCTTTTTGAGTTGCATGTATTGTTGTTTGGTTGTATGGGTGCATGTTTGAGTTTTGTAGTTTTGCTCCGTTTGTAGCAGGTTTCAGGTGTTGTCTGCAGTGTTAATTTGTAAACTCAAGTTTCATATCTCTATAAAGTTAATTTTGATCATTAATTCATCAAATAAAAAAAAATGTAAGGATTCATTTTTCAAGGGTAAACCCTAGCTAAAATGTAAGGATAAATTAGAAAGTTTGGTCCATAAATAAGCTACGGTACTAGCTTCGTCCCATGTTTTATAGTGGCCAGGATTCCATTTTTGGTCTAGATTAAATTTTATAGGTATAGTAGTGTCAATGTTGTCATATGCCTAGTGTCTAGGTGAATTAGGCGGTTTTCCAAGCCCTACAGTGAAAATAATGTTTAGAAAAAAGTAAATGAAAATTCTACAAAAAAAAAAGAAGAAAAAACAGAGAATTATATCTACCTCAACACAAAATGTATGTTATTCATTGAAACTAAATGTATGGAGGCAGCAAAGATGAATTCACGTGTTGTTTGAAAAAAATTGATAGAAACAAGTTAAAAGAACGACTTTTGAATTTTTATGAAAAATGTCCCATTTAAATTTGTTATTTTAGGCTTCAAAATTTATTGAGCCAACGTGATTACATGATGAATATAATTTTAAATTTTTAAATGACCTAACACGGATGCGACCAAATAAATTTCAAATCATAAAAGAGGTTTTGAAATGGAGATGAATATATATGGACTAATTTGGTTGGCCCGACAAACTTGGTTGATGAAAAGGGCCAACGAATACAGTGTTACCAAAACTTAGGATTATTTTGGAAGACAGTATAGCAGCCACAGAAATGATGAGTCAGAGACAGCTTGAAAGATGGTGTTAAAAAATCAAACAGCAAAAGCCGCTGTTTATTAATTTTATTAATTAATGCCAAAAATGAAAAAAGAAGCTTGCATGTTGATGATATATTGATGAATGATGATACCCTTTTATCCAAATTAACAAGACTTAATAATTTATGATCACACAAGAATTAAAGACTTCAACCTCATATGATCGTGATTGAAAGAATCCAATACATATCATCTTTCCGAGATACCCTGTCTACCATATATGTAAAGCATTAAGGTTAAATCTGCTCCCTTGGCCGGTTTATACGGTCTTTTCAATGGGATTCTCTTAGCATATTCTGTTTGACCAACAACAAAAAACGTTCCCCACTCTCGGCTAAGAATTGGTCGGTGGTCGGGCTCTTTGTTTTCTTTTTAATAACTTCTTATGTCACTGCGAAAAAGGAAAATATGACCAAATGCTGCTTCATGCTACAACTTTTTATTACAATTTCTTCACAAATTCATGTGTCAATCTATAATTCATGAAATGATTAAGAGTGTATATATATATAGTTAAAAATGACCGACTGTATATATATATGGGCCATAAAACACATTGTAACCTCCATATATTGCTGTTTAATTTACAGAAGAAGCAAACTAAACTCTCTTTGATGTTCATCTCTCTCTATCTCTCGCTCACATACACAAATTATATATATATATATATATATTTATATACACACGCGCGACTCTAGTGTCCTTATTTCTTGCCAAAAATTCTATATGCATGCCGCATGCGGTTAGTAAAAACCCCACCACGCCACCGCGGCCTACGATTTTAGAAACCCTAACTAACCCTCCTTCCATGTAATAGTGCATATATCATTCACATGCATAGGCATGCATGAAAACATTTAAATATATGTAGTCTTATACACATGCGTTTACCTTGATACAACTCATGAAGCTAATATAATTTCAACACAAAATTAGCAAATTAAAATTTTGGGATCTAATCCGTTTAACTAAAATAAGTTGGGTTAGAGTTGACCCTGTATAAGATAGCTTATACCCATGTACTCGTCTATCTTTTGAATTCTAATGGATATATGTATATATATAATTGAGTCACGTTTCTTGATTTTGCTGTTCCTCCAATTGCTTCGAGATCTTAATTAAGATTTTAGGACTACTAGATCATCATTAATTGTAGCTGAGAAAAGCACGGGATAAAGATTGGCCAAGAGATCAATCAACAAATGGAACAAGATATATATTATAGTTGGTTATATAGTTAATCTAACGACTCTCAGATATACCTGGAATACGTGCGACTTAGTCTCCAAATTTATAGCATTGGCAGCTGAGGATTTCAAATTTTCAATCGTATATTGCATGATATGGACAAAGCTAAATAATTAAGCATCACGCGAGCTGTCAAGTGACAGTTAAACTTAGTCTTTTCAAATTCTTTATATCTAACGGATTATTAGATGATATTTAATTCACGTTATTTTGATTAACAGTAAGTTTTGTTGTATAGAAATTAATTATGTGACGGGAAATTAATTACCCTTCATAAACAGTGTGAGCTTTCAGAAATATTGAGCCCATGTGGAGTTTCTTTCTTTCTTTCTTCGTATGATTATGAAGATTCCAGGAATATTACAGCTGCTTGCTCAGATTGAGAGATGAAAGCATTTTTTTGCTCAAACAGCTAGCTCACCAGCTGTACGTGCAAGTGGGTACTATATAGTATATATGGCAGTGCTCCATTGAAAAAGTGCGACAAGGATTGAAATCATATTGAGTGCTTGCTGTTAACCCAAAAGGGAGCAAATATTTGACGATACTAAGAACAAATTAAATTTAGCAAGCTTTGAATTAATGAAGTCAACGAACGTACTGCTTCATAATAACTTGTTCTTGGATTATGCCAGGGAATTATAGGCTAGCTAGCTAGCTACTTGGCTAGCTATTTTTTGAGTCTAAAATTAATAACATGTTATATATATTAATTATATGGAAACCACCTGCATGTTTTTGGATCATGCTCGAAGAAGAAGAATATAGAAAGTATATGGATGTATGCATCCCATTTTGTAAACTAGTACTATCTGCAGTACTAGTACTGTAAGAAATGCCATTAATATGGTAATTGGAAGCAGCAAATAGGATTCTCTTCTGTAGCAAACCGGTGGTCCTATCTCCTACTTGGAATGAAATCATTTCGATAGCGAAAATGCATGCCAGAAGAAATTAAATTCGTACATTTTGTTTTTTGTTTACAAAAGAAAAAGAAAGGAAACATAAAGTTTTCATTAGCTACAAGGCATTTTTAATTCCCTTGATGTTGTCTCGAAATTAATACAGTACCTCAAAAGGCAAAAACGACTCAATGGATCGAGAAATGAACCATAATATTACATCAAAACTTTTAAAATTAATTAATCTCATCCAATCCCCCATGGGAAAACGTTAAGGTTAAAACATAAATTATAGAACTCACCAAAAACAATTACAAAATACCGCTCTGATCTATAACTTTTCCCTCTCCGATCGATTCCTTGTGTTCTCTAGTAAAGTCATACCTAATCAGGAATAAAGGGTAATTAATGTACAAGACATGTACAAATATATATATATAGATATATATATATATATATATACATAGCCGAGGTCCCTTTTTCTTCACTCTAATTAGATCCTCCTTCCCGAGGCCTGGCTTGCATGTGTGATCACTTCACTTGGATCGAAAAGATAACTGACCTCTTCGATCTCACCTTCTTTTTACCCAACCTGCATCCAATGATGGCCCTCTTGGAGCTCCATATTTGCCTCAGCGATGATCATGATTTTGCCGAGTTATTAGAGATATAGAAATTGATTGAAGAAATAAAACAATATTTTCTTGATTTTCTCCATTAATGATCAATTTCTAATACATCTCTAAACTGGACAAAATCATGAGGATGAGTGATGCAAAAAGGTGGGCATTATGCCTCCCAATCATCTATATATATATGTGATCAATCGATTTCTATTATATGTCTCTAACTCGGCAAAAAATCAAGACAAGGAGGAGTATGGCAAAAGTGAGGTATTTCGGTGTGCCTCCACTTTCCAACACCGTTCAATGTCCTCCGCTATCCTTTTGGCATCCATTGATGCACCAAGTAGTCCACGTTTTGTAAACCCCACTGAGTAAAGCCCACACTCCCCTTTCCAACCATTTGGAAATGCCTTTCGAGGCAACCCATCTTTCCTTGAAAACATTTCTTCCTCCTGACATATATATAAATATATATATTTCTCTTCTTTAGTCGATCTTTACTAATATATATACACATATAATAAAGAAATTAACGTACAAGATACTAGAAAGAAGAAGAAAGATAATTAAAGGTACCTTAAGCCAAGAGGGCACATTGCTTCTGTAACCGGTTGCTAAAATAATGGCGTCAAACCTCTCCATTTTTCCATCAACAAATTCTACGGTATGGCGTTTTAGCCGTTTAATACCTGGAAATACCTACATGCACCAACAGTAGGTATTCTCATCATAAAAAATAAAAAAAAATAAAAAGAAAAAGAAAAAGAAAATTAGGTATTCTCTTAACAATTAATTGGAAAAGGGTAATTAACTTATAAATAAAAGTGAAGATATAATAAAAAAATATGGAAAAGTTGTTGGTGAGTCATTGAATAATAGAAAAGCAGCACGCCATGAAGAAAAGCAAATACAAGTGCAATCATTTGAGAAAATAGAAAAAGAGAGTAAAATCTATGAAAAATCGAGTTGCCAACAGGCAGAAAAAATAAAGTGAGATATTGATTTGATAAAAGGTAAGTACCTTAATGTCTCCACTTTTGATCTTGGCGAGGGTACCAACATCTAAGACGGGGGTCTTTCCGGACAAGTTTTTGAGTTCGAGGGGACCCAAGCGCGGCCTGTCCAATCCGAATCGAGCAGTGTCACCGAGAATGAGCCATGACACAATCAGCAGGAACCGATCCACAAGGCGTATGGGCAGCCACTTGAGCAACCACATGGACAGCCCGAAAGTTGATTTTCCCAGCATCTCTCGTGGTAGGACGTGCACCTTCCAACCAACCACATATCAGAAACGCTTTTTCAACACCAATTCATTACAAGCACTAATTTAATTGATCCTTTTTAATTTTTCCAAAGCATCCGAAATGAGTGTTATTGATCGATCTACAAAAACATTGCATGAAAAGTTCCTTCAATCATGTTTTTTGAAGACACTGAAAAGAAAAAGCCTTTGTTGCCAACATTTTTGAAAACGAAAAAGGAAAACGAAACAAAGGAAAGAACAATTTCTATTTATGATTTGTTGGAGGGACACTAACTACTAAAGGGCGAACAACATGAAGTGGGGATCTTTGTTTTAGTGCGTGCACACTCATAGCTAGGCTAAGAAGAAGAATACTGCTCACCGTATCTCTGACGACAATAGAAGGCTTAGCCTCATGGTTGCAGAGATCCAAACACACCTCCATGCCTGAATTCCCACAGCCCACCACCAAAACTTTCTTCAGTTTAAACTCCTCCCCGCTCTTGTACGTACTTGTATGCTTAATAGGCCCTCCAAATTCCTTGATTCCTTCCATCTGCGGCAACACCGGCTCTGCATTCTCTCCGGTCGCCGCCACCAACCAGCGGCAGACATACTCTGTCTCCCCCTTTGGCCCCGCACTCTTCAACCGCCACAAACCAAGCGTACAATCATACTCCGCATGTGCTACACTCTCGTTGAACCGTGGCTTAATATCAAAATTCTTGGCATATTCCTCCAAGTACTTAATAAATTGTTGCTTAGTAGGGTAAGTAGGGAAATCACTAGGGAAATCCATGAACGGCAGCTCGCAAAATTGCCTTGGTAAATGAAGTCGAAGGCGATCATACGTCTTCAGCTGCCACAACGAAGCTATGCAATTGGATCTCTCCAGAATCACGCATGGGACACCCTTTTCTTTCAGACAAGCCGCCGCAGCCAGTCCTGAAGGCCCTGCGCCCACGATCACCGGCCCGTCGACATACTCGAATCGTGATGAGGACGAGTGCTTGACAGCCTTGTCCATGAAAACGGGATCATGGGCTCGTTTTCCTTCTATCTCTCTCAAGTAGTGATCATCCATGAACACGGCAAGAATTGACAGCAGTTGAAGAAAATGGCTCGGCTGGCTTGAGGCTGTAAGCTTCAAGAGCCGGTTCAGTTGAAAGAAAAAGAGAAAAAGTGAAGGTAAACCATATGGGATATTGAGGGTGAGATTCAGTGCTAATTCCCTTTCAAGGAAGATTAGGGTCGTGAGGGAATAATTCCTTGAAATTTGGAGTGGATTACAAGGGTCTTATCCACTTGTGAGAATGAGTATTTGGTTTCATTTATGATTCTGTGTTGTTCATGGGAGGGTTAAGCGGCCGCATGAGCAACAACTGCGGGGCTAAATCAGCATTCAACACACACACAACACACACCCAGAGAAAGACAGAGAGAGAGAGAGAGAGAGAGATGGTAATATGTCTATATATATTCCTTTCCTCCTCATTTATATGAGGGAAAAGCCTAGTGGTAAAGGGGACTTATTGTACAAGTGGGGACGTAAAAATAAATAAATATAAATAATATATATATATAGAGAGAGAGAGAGAGAGTTGTACTAGTAGTGTAACTCTTTTAATTAATAATGGAAATCAGAATTTGATTGGGTGTGGACTGCAGGAAATTATAATTCCTCAAAAGATTAATACTATTCTGTGAGTACAAATTAAATCCTATATTAATAATCTTACGAGAAGTTAAGCAGTCATTTATCGAGAAGATGTGTAGCTGGTACAATTTTGTATTCCGGACCAACTTGGGCCAGGTGGAATATGAATTGTAACCAAGATGTCATCCACATTAGGATATTTTTAGATACTATTGGTAATTGTTGAAAAAAAAAGGTTGATTGTAATCATTGAAAAGTAGCTAAGACAGGTAAGAATTGAGTAAAATATCCCCCCCTCCAAAAAAAAAGGGAAATTTGAGCTGAAAGATATGACACTTGCATTGATCCATCTTCAAATTTTCAATTGGAACTATTCGAAACATGCATGTCTTGTTAGAAATTCAACTAGTTCTTGGTGATTTTTCTTTCATATATAACTTTTCAATTTTAATTTGAACCATAGTTGAAGTTAATTAATTTGAAATTGCGATGGTCAAAGTGATGGAATGGTGTAGATCTCACTTACCAAAATAAAGTATAGAAAAGAGAGACGACAATGGCATGGAGGGCAACATTGCACTGTTGGAATTGCATGGTGATGGTTGTCATAGTTGGCAATGGGAATGGCGTTGGCAAAGGTGCTTTTGGGGCACCGAAGTGGTGCAACTATGGACAATTTATGATGTCTTACTAAAGTAAGTGAAAGTTATATATATATATATATATATATGCCACTGGAAATGATAAGGTAGTTGCGCTAATTAATGAGTTTATTTGCTCTGTTTGTGGTAGTAGTACTAGCTAGTGACAACAGATGATGGAGTAATCTACTTATTTACATGAATAGCTCAAGCACCAATATTCAAGAACCCTAAGGTCTTCTTTAGAACCTATCAACTTACCACTTGAGACAGTGTTTTAGTAAGTTTATAAAATAATATGTCGAGACACAACTCAACTTAAAAGCTTAAACGTATGAGACTGGAGCCAATTATACTATATTAGTCAGTTACCCTCGTGACATCGTTTTAATGTAAGATTCAACATTTCTATAATCTTGGGTATACTCAACAAATTTCCACCATACATTGCTACACTCTCCCTTAAACAGAAGGCTTGTCAAAATCTTTGTGAGTCATCCCTAAGATCATTTGCGTGGCTATGCGTGGGTTTTATGCGTGCCATGTAATTTCGTCCCTGCTGCAACTACAAAAGGGACAAACAAACCCACCATCGTTGTATGCGTATCATCTACACTAGTTTCGTCCGACTACGAAAGAACATGACCACCATACTGTATATTACCATTGGCTCTCATGCATGTCACATCTTTCCAATATGAGACTCAATTACCTTTCTATGCTCATATGTGTACACTCACAAATTATCTAATTTGGATGAATGGTTGGATTTATGAAAGAATAAAAGGGAATGGAATGGCAAACCACTTGTTTTCTTAGTAAGGGTTTCCATTATTATTATTTTGTATTCCATCCACTTGTGGATGTAATGTTTCCATATATGACTGTTCTCCAATTTCCTTTCTGAAATTCACCTAACGACCCCCCAAACAACACCTGTAAGGGGTAAGTAGGTGTTTTCCAACAATCACAACCAATAAATATTTTGCAACCACACACACGTTCACCAAAATTAAATAAAGCAATAAAGATATTAAACACAACAATTTTGATGACGAGGTGGAAACCTTTTGAAGAACTCTTCAAAAATAAATCAACTTCAGGAGCACCGAAACCCTAAGAAAATTATTCATTATAGAAGATTAAAATTGGAATGAGTTATACTTTCAAAACTTTTGAAATAAACCTGAATTGTACCCAATAAACAACCCATTTGTTTCTTACCGCAGTTGCTCCAGAACTTTGGCCAATCTTCTATTAAGCTTCCTCTACAACCTTGAACTTTGGACGTGGCTGAATGTTTGATTTTATGCGGTTTAACAAAGTCTATGAGAAGTTTCAAAAATAAAGGAATAATAATGCTAATTAAGGTTCTCTCTAAGAGCACAAAATAATGGACACTGTAATGCTCCAGGTTAATATTAAGCCAACAAATGGAATAAACTCATATTTTACGTGGAGCTACTACTTTTACTTTTGATTCACGCAGCAAAAACTTGCATTTGTATAATTTTTTTTTTTCTTTTTGATACAATAAACTCACCTTGATATAACATAAATTTCATCCCAGAGTTCTAAAAGACATCTTTATATAAATATAATAGCCATTACATCAAGGCAAAATAATGTTGCCTCAAAATTTCAAAAGCCAAAGATGGCACTAACACATAGGTTGAAATCTACAAAATCCAGCCAACGCCTTCTCTTGTAATTACCCAGAGTCCTAATTAGGGTTAAGTGAGCCTTAATTAGGCTAATAGGAGTATTAGGGATTGTTAAGGGGTAAAATTTCAAACTTCTTTCTAAGCTGAACGTTTGATAGTATAGTCGAATGTTCAACTAAAACCTTAAGATAATTGGTCCAATGGTATAACGAACGTTCGATAGTACGGCCGAACTTTTTATTGGAAACATAAGATCGTCGGTCCGATCGTACACCGAACGTTCGATGCCTCCAGTACTTTAAAAATCAAATGGTTCAATCTTATCCCCAAATTTTCCATGCCAATAAATAGAACCCCTAACCCTTCCTCCTTCACTTGCAATTTTTTATTGTTCTAAAAGGCCTTGCCTTGGAGTTGTTTAGAGAGAGAGAATGAGCTCTCTTGGTTCTTGTTCTTCTATAGAGGTAACTTTCCTAGCCTAAACTTCTTTTTATCAATGTTATTAGGTTGTCATCTTATTTCTATGCTACTATTTAGTTAGTTTTTCATGCCCTAACTTATGGTTTTCAATCTCTAGTTGGTTTTTTTTTTTTTTTTTTTTTTTTTTTTTTTTTTTAATTTTAATACCAGATAAGTGCTGTGTTAGAGATCATGTTAAGACCATAGGGCTTATCTAGAATATGTTTTGTTACTTTTTGATTCATAAATGGGTTTATGCCTAGCACGAACGTTCGACCCTCCTCTAGACGAATGTTCGATGTCGTGATTGAATGTTCGATGGTCGGGAAGTGAGCCTATTTTGAGTAGTTTAGGACATTAGGACCTTTTTAGCTTAATGATAGGAACTAATGCTAGGTCTTTTATCAGATTTTGAGATCGGTGAGTGTTAGCGAGATTACTCGATGAAAATTTACAACTCAAGTGAGTAAAACTCACATAAAATGCATTTCAGATTAATGTGAACTCTACTTTGTGAAAAAGAGTGATGAATAGTTAGATAATGAAAATGATGAGTTTGAAAATGCATGCATGTAAAATATGGTGAATATTAAATTGCATCATATGACATGGTATACTGATACGTGTGAGATAATGGCCATGGACTTACTATCATACGAGTTAGCCCTATGGTCAAAGAGATTTACTTTATTTTTCCCCTTACTGCTAGTATAAGATAGTATGCGGCAATATCCAGGGCATTGGAGTTGTACTACGGGTCCCTTAGGACAGCGTCAACCCTACCAAGAAGGGGTTAAGGGCTTGGATAAACCATATGGAATTGAACTATGACATCATTCTCTTATTACCACATATATTATATATATTGCATCCATAATCATCTTGTCAAATGAGGAACTATAACTTTACATTGTTCATGCTGAAGGACATGTGAGACGGTGATGGAGACACTCGTCGTGTGAGAACAACACTAGTTAGATGCTTGAGATTCTTCATCTGCTTTATCTTCTTAAGTGCATGCCTTAAAACTTTATGTTTATGACACTTAGAGTTGGTCTGTAATATTTCTGCTATGTTGGTGACTGGTCTACGACCGTAACGTTTAGAGAATTACCTATATTATGAGGGTTTAGCTTTGCTTTGGTTGAGATTGTGGTTTTAAATTAGTAGCTTTCTCTGTTGCACGTTCTTTTTGGAGATTGTAAGTTAAAAGTCTTCCATTGCACGTTCTCTTTAGAGAGTGTAAGATCCATGAGTCTTATTTCTTGTGAAATATGGTTGTGAGGCAAACCGTGAAGTTAACTACCAGCTAATTAATTTCACTGGGGCGTTACACCTGCAGACCTCAAGAGTAGTAATCTATGGTCAAGTAGGGCTCTTCCTCACGACATAACAAAGCAAGGAGATCCTTTTGATGCTCCATGTCTTGTTCATGTCTTGATGAGCTTTTGAAATATCAAGGCATGGAGCTCGTTGTGGCTTCACATCATGTCCTCATCTTGACATCCTTTTGACGTATCAAGTCCTAGAGCTCTCTGTGGCTCTATGTCACGTCCACGTCTAGACAAGCTTCTAAAATTTAGAACAAACGTTCCCAAAACAATCTTTTTCACATAGACTACTCAGGAAATAAAAATTTTTACAAGTAAGATTTTAAAGACCAAATGAGGCCAAATTCTAAAACCTAACTGTCTCCCCCTTTGGCCATTCAGTAACAAAACTCACAACATCAAAGACCAATGAAATTATAGGGAAAAACAAACATTTACAATCCCACCCCAGCCTAACAAATCAGTACTAGACTAAGGTTGATCGAATGTGCAATGTACATATTCTCTGGAGACAATAACAAACTCATTACAAGCATATTGAAGTAGACAACAGGAAGAGGGGAAGTGAAGTATGACCAATCCCTAACAGAGAAAATGGGAGGAATAAAAGAGAAACGATCTGAAGAGAAATCCAAATGGTTCATTGTTCATTCAACAATTACGTTGCGGTGACATAATTTCTTAATAAAAAGTTGTTGTTACTTTGCCAACACAAACCCTTTTGCATACCCAATATCTCCGGCAACCACAATGGCCTCATCCAAAGGCTATGTAACCCAAATGGCCACTCTTGCTCTCTCTACAGGGAGCTTCTTAGGTCACTGAATCCGCCCCTTCTTGTTTGAATCTTTTCTAGTAGTAGACTAGGTACCCAGCCAATACAATATAAGAAAACCTAGATTCCCAAACATAAGGGAAGTGCACAAGGGTCGAAAAACAAATCTACCCAACCCAACATAGACATAAGGTCTGGGTGCAATGAATAATGCTTCCTAAATGCACAATACATGTTCTCAATCAAGGCGTTATTTTCATAAGATAACCACATGTCTCATCATAATAATACATTCCACAATACATTTCTTAATCAACATGTTCAAGGCAACAAGACAACTCAAAGAAGACACAAAACTCGCACAATATAGCCAACCAAAAAACCCAATTAAGAATACCCTAAAACAATGAACACTTTGGAGATTTCAATCTAATTAATTAAACAAAGAGGCAAATGCATTTAGTGAAACAAATAATCAAAACAACATGAAAGGAATGTTATAAATACTCAATGCAAGTTACAAAATGCTTCAAATCAACAAAGCAAGACACAAATACAAAAACCCCAAATTTGAATTTTAGGAACCCTTAAAAACCGTCAAAATGCAATATTAAGGCTAGAACAAGTGAGAACACAAAATCAAGGATAATATCACTTCTCTAAACTCAACTAACACAAAATATGCAACAATTTTAGGTTCAATTCAAGACTAACACAAATCTCCAATTTGAAATTTTGCAAACCGTAGATTTCAAAAATCCATTGGCATCAATTCAATAATAATAATAATAAATAAATAAATAAATAAGAAATGAAAATCAAGGCAAGAGTAGCACATTAATCACTTGATTTGCAAACAAATGAAAGAAAAACTCAACAATCATCAACACAACTAAAAATCCTCAAAATCCCAATCTTAGGTTTCAAAAGATAAAATGAAGATTGAATACTGGTGGATTCAAAACATACCTTAACTGATGAAGACAAGATGCACCCAACACACAAAATACAAGAGAAGATAGGAAAAATATTTGGGGAGGCCGAAATCAGAGAGTGAGAAAGAGTGGAAGTGGAATTATTGCCAAAAATGGAGAGAAGATGAAGGTCATGGGTTTGAAACAAGAGTTTTCCCTTCTTGATACTAAAAGAAGATGTCAAGACATGAAGTAGCATCAAGGCATGAAGTAGGATTTTGTATATAAAACAAATTCATGTTGGGAATTGGTTCACATAAACATGTTTGCACAGTGAAAAACAAAACTTTCAAGCCAAGATCAAACTTTGTGAAGAATAGGTGAAGAACAATGCTATTTTAAAATAAATTGCAAAGCAGAAACACTTATTTGAAGATTGCTCCTCAAGCAAAACATGTAGTCTCAGGGATAATTAGAATTTAAGATCTTCTCACCATCAACTAATAATAACCGAGATTGTAGGCTCTCAACTTGCTTTTCCAACTTAAACTTATTCTTTGAGAATTAACTCAAGAATATTAGTTCTTAACAACTTAAGAACTTATGTAGATCAGACTACAATTATATTGTTTTTTAGAGCTTCTGGCATATCTATTTATATTCTCAGAATAAAACGAGAGTGGGAGATATAAGCAATGTGAGACATGTAGTAGTAGAAGTTCTAGTATAACTAGAACTCCACATGAGGTGGATGGCTAGGGCTTGGAAAACCCTATCCTTCCACCTCTTCGAGTTAACGCATGGGGCTAGGGAATAATTTCCTTGTCCAAGCGTCAACTATAGTCCCCTTGGGCTTAGGTTTTACCCAAAGCCCAATCTCCCCTCTTTGCATCTCATGCACGATTTCTCCCTAGTTCATGTTTAATTAAATAAAACAAGTAGCTCAATAAATAAAAAGCCTGACTTGGTTAAATTATATTAGCTTGGTGAGGATCCGAAAGGAAAAAATAAAAACTAGCTTGATAGGCAAGTGACCCATTTAACTCCATAACTGTCATCAGGCTCCTATTTTATTACATTTAATTCCACTAAAGAAATGCAATTGAAGTCTAGTATTTCTTTTGATCAAATCAAGTAATCTCTTAAACTTATTTAATAGTGAGTTTTGATTCCTCTATGAAATCTTCCATAGCATAATTAAAGCTAAGATACTACTCTTTAATTCTCTATCTCTTTATCCTTGAGTCACTCATTTTATCCATTATTCTCGTGGTTGTAAAAAACTTATCAATGGTACATTATATTTTTTTTTTATCTCATACCAAAAAGCTACGGCCAAAGACTGAGAACATCCAATCCATAAAATCTATCTCAAGGGCAAATGTCTTATCCTTTTAATAAAGGACTTGGATTCTGTCTTGAAAAAAGCTTTCTCACAATGTTAATTGCAAACACCTAGCGCACCAAGAATGCTTACCATAATATTAGTCCCACCCATAAATGCATCAAAGTGATCTACACTTCATATTTGAGTACACAATCCCCCCAGGATTTAAAATCAATATCATAAGAAGTCTTAGGAGTATGAGTTTTTCCCATCGTTAGTTTTTAGTGGAAAAAAAAACTCACATGGTCCGTTCAGTGCATAACACCTACGTATAAACCTGAAGCCTCCAACTTTGCTTGATCAAGATAAATCATAGATTCGATATGTAACAGTCTTGTCAAATGGAATGCCCAATTCCATTACTGACTACGAACTATACAAAGTTTAAGACTAAAATGAATATGGACTAAGATCTTGCGTAATAACCCTGTTACTAATGCCAAAGAACATATTCAATGTAACCCAAGGCCCTTTCACTTACAAAATATACATAATCATTATTAAACTTGTAAAATATCATATGCCTTATGCTTAAAAATAGATTAGTAAATAACAACATTTATTCATAACAAACTTATATGTTAACAACACAATGGGATTTATGGCATAAACCCCAACAAACTCACACTTACACTCAATTCCAATTAGGCATACATTTGACTCTCATTCTCTCTAAGTGAGATTAGAATATCTTCTGAGGTAAGGTCTTTGTGAACGGGTTTGCAAAATTCTCATCCGATGGAATCTGAGCCACAACCACATCTACTCGAGACACTATCACTTTAATGAGATGATATTTGTGCTCAATGTGTTTCCCCCTATGGTTTCTTGGATTACACAACTGCTTGATAAGTGTTGAATGTTACACATTCAAGCCTCTTAATTTAAATATGTTAAGCTCTTGGTTTTGTTATAACTTGATGTTTTGTATTGTTTTTGTGTTTTCTTGTATTTTACAGGTTTTGGAAGAAAATCCTTCAAATTCCCCGATTATAACGAAGTCGGCAAACTAACTTTTGAAAAGATTCAACTCAAATCAATTTTGAATTTAAGAAAAGAGAAGTTGGCAAAATTCATTTTTTTTTAAAGAATCCGGAATGAGCATGTCTCTGTAATTTAACTATAACTTTCGGCTCAAGTATTGGATTGTGATGAAATTGGTAGCGTTGGCAAAATAATAGAAAATGGAACAAATATGTAAGAAATGTGTTTTTCCTAATTCAAATGTTTACTATGCCAAAATTTCCCCGTAAAAAAGGATCACAAATCTGTACGAATTTGGAATCATTTTCCTACTTGCAGTGGAATTTCATAAAAGGAAAAGACTTGTACTTATTCTATTTGGACTAGGAGATCTATTTACAATTTGGCTAGAATTCCTAGGGCTTCTAGAGCTTCTCTAATCCCTATAAATAGGCCTCTAACCTTTGAAGATAAAACACACAAGCTTTGGGGAAGAATCAAAGGCTACTCAAGAATGAGGTTTTCTCTAGTTTTTCTTTTCTTTTATTATTTTCTTATGAGGATGAGTTCTATCCAATTTAGTTGTAGTTAATTACTTTTGTTAGGGCTCAATTGAAGCCTTAATTATGTCTCGTTAAGGTTTTCAATTGGTGCCTTTACGACAATTTATATATTGATGCTTAACTTGATTATTTACTATTTTATTGAATTCCTCTCATGTTCATTCTTGATCATCATATGCATGTGGTATGGATTTGTTATTTATTTCAATTTGGATGACCGAGTCTTGGACATAATAAAGTAACAAAAGAACCCCATCACAGGTTCTTAGATTAATCAACATGAAGACAGCTGGAATAAATACCATGTTCCAACCTGAGTGTGTTTACTGATTTCCATAGATTTATGTTTTCTTGAAGAACAACTTAGTAGATACCATGCTAAATCCTTCAAGGAAGAAAATAGTAAGAGTAGATACCATGCCTAACTCATGGCTTAGGGAAATCAATTGCTTTAGGAGTAGATACCATGCCCTTGTAGCCGGTAAACATTAAGTATCAAGTTATGATTGTAGCATTGGCATTGTGAATCTTAATTGAGTATGAGTAGCGGTGGATATCGAAGCCCTATCTTACCTCCTATTATATTTCCTCAATATTTTTGTCTCTTCTCTTATTAGATCTTAGTAATATTTTTATTTATTTTCAGTAGTCTCAATTATTTATGAAATCTTTTTAAGCATAGTTTTACAATTTTCGTGGGAAGATCTCGTATTTGCTTACTATACTATCGTTTTGATCTTGTGCACTTGCGAGTAAAACGTACAAATATTTATCTATTTATTTAGGTGGATATTTGTAGATTCGATATGTAACAGTCTTATCAAATGATTGCCCAATTCCATTACTAACTACGAACAATACAAAGTTTAAGACTAAAATGATTATGGACTAAGATCTTCTGTAATAACCCTATTACTCACACCAAAGACCATATTCAATGTAATCCAAGGCCCTTTCACATGCAAAATATACATAATCATTATTAAGAATGTAAAATATCATATGCCTTATGCTCAAAAATAGATCAGTGAATAACAACATTTATTCAAAACAAACTTATATGTCAACAAGACAGTGGAATTTATGGCATAAACCCCAACAAACTCACCCTTGTACTCAATTCCAATTAGGCAAACATTTGACTCTCATTCTCTCTAAATGAGATTCAAATATCTTCTGAGGTAAGGTCTTTGTGAATAGGTCTGCAAAATTCTCATCCGATGGAATCTAAGCCACAACCACATCTCCTTGAGACACTATCACTCTAATGAGATGATATTTATGCTCAATGTGTTTCCCCCCTATGGTTCCTTAGATTGTGCAACTGCTCTACTGTTATCGCAAAACAACATGATAGGAGAGTACTGTATCCTCATAACACCAAAATCCGATAGGAACTTCCAGAGTCATGCTGCATCCTTTGCAACTTGACAAGCCACAACATATTCAGCTTCCATAGTGGAGTCAACAATATAGGACTACTTTACACTTCTTCAACTAATGGCTTCTCCACCTAAGGTATAGACATACCCTGAGGTAGATTTTCGAGAATCACGATATAACTAAAAATCAAAATCTGTATAACCAGATGCTGTCAAATCCTCACAATGGTAGATAAGCATATAATCTCTCGTTGCTCGAAGATACTTGAGTATATGCTTCACAGCTAACCAATGTGTTGGTCTTAGATTTGATTGATATCTGTTGACCATGCCAACCATAAAACATATGTCAGGGCTAGTGCATAGCATAGCACACATGAGGCTTCCTACAGCCAAAGCGTAAGGAACAACCCTCATCTCTTCTTCCTCTTGAGGTGTCTTAGGACACTCCATGTCTAAAAGGCAGTAACTGTTTCTTGGAGTCTCACATGCTAAACCTTGCTAAGACCTTATCTATGTATGCAGCTTGAGATAAGCCTACCATCCTATTATAGCGATCTAGCAAAAGCTTGATCCCTAGTACATAGCTTGCTTCTCCCAAGTACTTCATATCAAACTGATTAGACAACCAGCTTCTTACTGTTAATAATGTCCCTACATCATTTCCAATGAGCAGGATATCAACAACATACAGCACTAAGAATGTTACTACTTTATCTTGACACCTTTTGTACACACTTGGTTCGTCCAAGTTTTTCCAAAACCAAACTGTTTGATCGCCTTATCAAACCTTATGCTCCATGATCGGGATGCTTGCAAGGGTCCATATTGAAAAATGGAATTGACTTCTAAAATATATAGCAAGTGTGTGCACAAAGTGTTAACAAAATAAACAATGCGGAAAATAAACAACACAATAATTTTTGTTAACGAAGTGGAAACTCAAGATGAGAAAAACCACTCTGGGGCAGCCAAACCCAGGATATCCACTATTCAGAAGACAAGACTAGATACAAGATAGTAACACTCACATACCCCTGATGCAGTGGTCGTACCTTGCTCTCTAACGTGTAACCCAACACGAACGCCTCCCAACCAGGTCTCCTACCTAAAGGGGTCTTCAATGAAATCTTTTATCTTAGGGCCGACCTCTGAGATAGACTTCAGTTATAGCGCAGCAACAGCACACTTGCAATGGCTTGAAAAAGAACAAATTAGCTCCCAAAACCTCACAAAATAACTCTCTAAGCTCTGATGGAATTCAATACCGAATTCTTGCAGTTCTTAATACCCAGGGGCCTCTATTTATAGGCGGAGGGTTCAAATGGGCGACTGTTGTCATAAGTACGGACGCTGTCCGGACGGTGGACATGGGCCATCCAGACGGACAATTATGCGTCCGAATGGTTGATCTTCAACACGCAATTTCCATATCTGTTTAGCGCGTGTCCGGACCATGATAGGCAGGTGTTCGGAGGGTTGAAGTTGAGTACACAATTTCCATATCTGTTGAATGCGCGTCAGGACCATGCTGACTGACGTCCGGACGGTTGTATTTGAATTACGATTCTTGCCTTATGAATGAGCGCGTCCGGACTGGAGTCCACGTCGTCCAAACGGTTGCATCAATCTTCCCTTATTTGAACTTGGAAAGAGAATCTGAAGCTGATCGATCATTGGACGTCGTCCGGACGGGCTGCTGAGACGTCCAGACGAATGCAAGCTGGAACAGAAGCTTCTTGATGCAGATGAGTGTCCAGACGGAAATCCACGTCGTCCGGGCGAATGATGCTTTGTTCTGCCGGGCGTCCGGACGGTATGGCACGTCATCCAGACGAATGAAACTGTGGACAGATGAGAGTCCGGACGGGATGACACGTCGTCCAGACGGTTGGCAGAGAACTGATTTTTCTTGACTTTCAAACAACACAGAAACTCTGGAACACTTCTAAATAGCGGAATCCCTGTTAAAAAAGCATCTTTACATGCAAGTGATTTTGTCCAAACAGAATGTAGCCAATCACAACCTAACAAACTCCCCCTTTGGCCATTCTGGGACAAAAATCACTTGACCGGTTTGGAAATATATTCCCGGTCCAAAAATAAAAATTACTCCCCCTTTTTGTCAAAAAGGGACAAAGGGTAAAACAGAGTAATAAAATCCAACTGTAATAAAAATTACTCCCCCTAACGGTCTCAGAAGGACCAGGGTAAATAGAGTAATATGAGTCCAAGAGTTTAACAGAGTAGAAAATAAACCAACATGGACTGAAAAAGTTTGCAAAAAGGGAAAAACAACAAGGTAAGGTTCTTCACAAGAATAGTAGCTCACGCATGTATATCCGTCTGAAAAATCAGTCAAGGAGCAAGTCAAATTTATGCAAACATGGAGTTGATAGACAAGTATAACATATAGAAAGAATATCCTGCGAGCATAATAATGAAAATAGCTTGCTCAACTCATGCAATGCGTGTGTGTGTGTGTGCAAAAGTGAGAGGCAACCAGATTTTTCCCACAAGGTTTGATTTTTACAAATATGACAAGAGGCAACCAGATTTTCTAGACAAGAGAGAAAATCAATGCAAGATTAGTCAAAAGTGAAACCTTATAACTTACTAAGGCCTAGCCACCCTCTTCTCATACACTCCCTCTGAGATGCAACACCTAATGGTTTTACTTGTACCATGAAGGACAAAGTAAATGTTTTACTTGCATGTAGAGGGCAAGGCATAAAGCAAATCAGCACATAAGTAGTGAATATATAATTAAAGCACAAAATTTATATGATTGACTGCTTGATTCTAACGGCGCTGCAACCTAGAGGGAATGCCAGAGTTTTTAGGTTCTAGGTTCAACTAGCATGTTGTCAATTTGACCATCTTATCAAAAACCTATTCTCTTATCCAGAATTTCTAGGAGCAAAAAGTCAAAGAAGGAAAAATACACACCTTTGGGGAGTTTAGGATTGTGTACGAAGTTATCACATTAGACAAGCAAATATCAAACAAAAAAATGAGCAAGGAAATCTTTGCATATGTCAAACTTATGTTCTCAGCCACATGTAAGCATAATACATCAAAGCTCAATGAACTAGTAAACTAGAAAAGATACATGAGATAGCTGACATACCTTGCGGTGAATGGTTAAAGCGCCCAACTCATAATTGGCGAATTCGTAGGTTCAACCCTATGACAAAATTCTCAATTTTTTTTTTTTTTTTTTTTTTTATTTTATTTTTTAACATCATGCTTGAAAATTGAAATTGACTTCTAAAAATAAAGTGTGTGCAACAAGTGTCAACAAAAATTAAGCACAGCGGAAAATAAAAGACAGTTTTTGTTGACGAAATGGAAACTCAATTAAGAGAAAAACCACTCCGGGGCAGCCAAACCCAGGAATACCACTATTCAGAAGACAAAGCTAGATACAAGATAGTAACACTCACATTAACCTGATGCAGTGGTCGTACCTTGCTCTCTGACATGTAACCCAACACGAACGCTTCCTAACCAGGTCTCCTACCTGAAAGGGTCTTCAATGGAATCCTTTATCTTAGAGCCGACCTCTAAGATAGACTTCAGTTGTAGCGCAGCACACTTGAAATGGCTTTAGAGGGATCTTGAACTTCTCTGAGCTCTTGTGGAATTCAGTACCGAATTCTTGCAGTTCTCAATGCCCAGGGGCCTCTATTTATAGGCTGAGGTGTAGAATGAGCGACTGCTGTAATATGTACGGACGCCGTCCAGACGGACAATTGTGCAACAGGATTTTTCAAAAATTTCGCTAAAAAATCTTTCCTGTTTAAGTGCCGCATCCGGACGGTGAGACACTGACGTCCAAACGGTCGCACATCCGTTGCAACTAATTTTCTATATAAGGCTTAGCGCGTCCGAACCAAAGGGGATGAACGTCCGGACGGCAATTCTTCAACATGCAATTTCCATATCTGCTATGCGTGCGTCCGGACCAAGAGAGGCAGATGTCCGGATGGTTGAAGTCGAATCAGCAATTTCCATATTAGATGCATGCCCGTCCGGACCAAGGCTAACTGACGTCTGGACGGTGATATTTAAATTGTGATTCTCGCCTTATTTATGAACGCGTCCGGACGGTAAACCACGTCGTCCGGACGGTGTGTCAATCTTCCCATATTCGGAACTTGGAAAGAATCGGAAGCTGATCAATCACTGATGGACGTCCGGACGGGTTGCTGAGAAGTCCGGAAGGATGGAAGCTGGAAGAGAAGCTTCTCGACACAGTGTAGGGTCCGGACGGAAAGATACGTCGTCCGGACGGGATGAACACGTCGTCCGGACGAATGGAACAGTGGACAGATGGGCATCCGGACGGGATAACACGTCGTCCGGACGGCAGACAGGGAATCTGAAATATTTTATCTTTTTCCAAGTGCAGAGTCTTCTGAAAATGCTTTGACAAGTGGAATCTCTGTTTACAACATCTTTACATATAAGTGATTTTGTCCAATACACAGAATGAGGCCAAAATACTAACAAACTCCCCCTTTGGCCATTCTGAGAAAAAAATCACTTGACCAGTTTGGAAATACATTCCCGGTCCAATAATAAAAATTACTCCCCTTTTTTGATACAAAGGGACAAAGGGTAAAACAGAGTAATAAAAGCCAACTGTCATCGAAATTACTCCCCTTAACGGTCTCAGAAGGACCCGCGTAAACAGAGTAATATAAGTCAACCAGTTTTACAAACAAAAGGAAGGAAAAACATCAAGCTGAAAGGAAGATGAAAAAGCTGCATGGATAGGTCCTTCACGAGTATAAGAGCTCATGTATGTATCCCTGTCTTGAGAAATTAGACACAAGGCATGTCAAAATTATACAAACATACAGTTGATAGACACAGATTCCCTTGCAACACGAGTAACAAAAGTACTATTGCTCATGCAATGTGTGGGTGTGTGGAGACCTTTTCCCATAAGGTATGACTTTCAATATTTTGACCAATAGCAACCAGATTTTCTTAGACAGGAGAGAAAATAAATGGAAGACAGACCAAAAGTCAAACCTCACTAGGGCCTAACCACCCTCATCTGATACACTCCCCCTGAGATGCAACACCTAAATGATTTAATTGTACCATGAAGGACAACGTAAATGTTTTACTTGCACGTAGAGGGCAAGGCATAAAGCAAATGTAGCACATAAGCAGTGACTATAAAAACACAGAAATCATATGATTAACTGCTTGTTTCTTACGATGCTGCAAACTAAAGGGAATGCCAGAGTTTATGGGTGCTAGGTTCAACTAGTATGTAGTCAATTTGGTCATCTTAACAAAAACTTCTTCTCTTATCCAGAATTTCTAGAAACAACAGGTCAGAGAAGGAAAGACGTACCTTATAGGAAAGTCGGAGATAGTGCAAATTTTTCATCGCATGAGGAAAATAAGCTATCAATCAAATCAAGTGAGCAGAAAACCTTTGCATATGTCAGAATTGTGTTTTCAACCATATGTAAGAATAATTCATCAATGCATAGTGAACTAATAATCCAAGAAAGAAATGCATGAGAGAGCTGGCATACCTTAGAAGGGACCAACCTGCTAAATTATTTATTTATTTTTTTTTTTACAACAACATCATGCTGGCAAGAAGCTTATCCCAGCATGGAACATCATGTCTAGGACATGGCACACACACCAATGGCTTTTCGAAGGGACTCAAACCAGCTACCATCTAGAGGTTTGGTAAAAATATCAGCCAATTGGTTTTCAATGGGGATGAATGAGAGTGAGACTACCTCGGATTCCACAAGATCACGTAAGAAGTGATGTCTGATGTTGATGTGCTTGGTCCGAGAATGCTGAACGGGGTTCTTGGAAATATTGATAGCACTAGTATTATCACAGTTGATAATCATAGTATCTTGAGAGAATCCGTAGTCCCCCAGCAATGTCTTCATCCACAGTAATTGGGTACAGCAGCTACCCGCAACAATATACTCAGCCTCAGCAGTGGAGAGAGATATAGAAGCTTGTTTCTTGCTCATCCAAGCTTGGCGTGCTGTCACGAGCACCCAAAAATAAAACCTTACTTCTAAAAATATAAATGTAGTAGTGCAAGTAAGGGTCGATCCCACGAAGAGTGATTAGCCGAGTTTTATGCTAAGTGTTCAAGGATGGGGGGGGGGGGGGGGGTTTGAGTACGACAATAAAAATAAGAAGTAAAATAAAAATATAAAGGAAAAGAACAAACATTGGTCTTAGTCAACTTCCACAGTTGGAATCTGGCAACTGATCATCGATGCAAATATATATCAATTCATACTTGAATATTCACCATTGGAACTGTTTTCCTATCTCTCCTTAGTCGTAGTTTATTAGAAGACAAGCGCTCTAATTAACCCTAACTACTAAACAACCTAAGACAAGCGCTATAGGTTTAATCTAGTAGCAGCTTTAAGAATTAGAGAGATCGATGAAGCGAAACAACACAAGCACAAGCGGTTGCATTTAATTTCGTCAAATGTTCTTCCTAAGATTTAATAATCACTGAGAAGCAGCAAATCATTAAATCTTAGTTTCTTCATAGATTGGAGGGATCAAACAATTACGGATTTGATATCCAACCCAGCAATAGATTGCAACGAATAACAAACTAGTAGACTTCCTAGGATTTAATGATCGCCAGCGCAGAAACTCAGTCAAATCATTAAATAAACTAGTTGGCTACTAGTGGGCTTCCTAGGATTTAATGATCGCCAGCGCAGAAACTCAGTCAAATCATTAAATAAACTAGTTGGCCTCCTAGGATTTAATGATCGCCAGCGCAGAAACTCAGTCAAATCATTAAATCTTAGTCGTTAAATGAGACAATCATAAAAATAAGTATAGAAGAACATCTGATACTCAAAGCATAAATTGAACAATGAAAGCAAATTAGATCTCACAGTTTTATTGATTCCGAGGCTTCGACCAAAGTTTAGAGAAGAGGGGAGAAGATGGAATATAGAAGATGGAAGAAGATAGAAGATGTAAGGTAGAAGGTGTAAGGTGTGTCGTCTCATGGTTCCCCCCTTTTATACACGTTTCAGCCCATATGCTAGAAACCTAGGAAATCTCCTAAAGAAAGATATTGTAAATACTATCCTAAAATAACAATACACAAATCTACTAATTAAGGAAAATATTAAACATAAAATAAAGGCTAGGATAACTAGGAAGATGATGATTTCAATGGGGACTTTTGTTGCCATATGCTTTATCGATTCTTTCCTTGTTTAAGTCCCCACAAATCAGCCAAGTAAGGACCACAAATCAGCCAAGTATAGAGAGAAAGTCAATTTCCTTTGTCATGGAAAGAGATGCTCCTTTTATGTTGTCTTCTTCCACGTGGTCCCCACAAATCTCTTCTTTATTTTCTTGGTCCTCCACGCATCTTTTTTCTCCTTTTCTTCCTTTTGCTTTAACTTTTTATTTATTGCTTGGCTTGGCTGGAATTGATTGGATGATTATGAAAAGGCTCAAAGTAAAGAAATTTCCATATCTGAAAACTTCCTAAAATAAATCGCATCAGATCCACATCAGAACGTCAACTTCAAGCCCGATTTCGACCTTGATTCATCCGGTATCTCTCAAAATACAAAACATAAAAGTTGTAGATATTTTTCTTGGTGTTTCACAACATCTTGAATCATCTCAATCGGAGCTTTTATGAGAGAGTTATGCCCAGATTACGAACTGATGTCAAATCTGTCCAAAATCGCCCAATTAGCTTTGTTTTGCATTTAATGCCTCAATTTGCATCCTAAATCAAAATATAAGAATAATGAGTACATTTAGGCATTAAATAAGTATAAGAGATTAAATATTAAGGGGAAAAATATAACATTTTATATTCTCATCAAAGCTACAAGATTGTTCCCCACATAAAAACATCCTCTTGAAGTGCTCTTTCTATCATTAGCATTTCCAGCCCAGTTTGCATAAGAGTATCCTGCAACCACAAGATTTGTTTCTCTAGAATACCAAATACCATAGAGAAGGGTATCATTGACATACTTGATGATACGCTTGACTGCAGTGAGATGTGATTCCTTCAGATTTGCTTGAAAGCGAGCACAAACCCCCACACTGAAAGCAATGTCCGGTCTGCTGGCTGTAAGATATAGAAGACTCCCTATCATGCTCCTGTAAAGGGATGGATCAATAGATTTTCCTACAAGATCACTGCTAATCTTGACACTGGTGCTCATGGGAGTGCGAGCACGACTCTTTCCATCCAAACCAAATCGTTTGACCAGATCCTTAGCATACTTAGACTGAGAGATGAAGATGCCTTCAGCAGTTTGCTTAACTTGAAGGCCAAAGAAGTAGTTCAGCTCACCAATCATGCTCATCTCAAATTCCTGCTTCATTTCCTCAGAGAACTCATGGGCAAGAGAGTCTAAAGTAGCTCCAAAAATGATGTCATCAACATAAATTTGAGTGATGAGTTTATGAGTACCTTGTTGCCTAATAAACAGGGTTCGATCAGCTTGTCCCCTTGTGAACCCCTTAGCCAAGAGATAAGTGGTGAGACGCTCATGCCATGCTCGAGGGGCCTGCTTAAGCCCATATAATGCCTTCTTCAATTTGTACACATGATGGGGACGATGAGGGTCTTGAAATCCCTTTGGTTGTTCTACATAAACTTCTTCTTGAAGAATACCGTTCAGAAAAGCACTCTTTACATCCATCTGGTATAGCTTGAACCCAAGATGACAAGCAATGGAGAACAGAATTCTGATGGATTCTAACTTGGCAACTAGAGCAAAGGTTTCATCGAAGTCTATTCCCTCTATCTGAGTATATCCCTGAGCAACAAGGCGAGCTTTATTCTTGACCACAGTGCCATGCTCATCTATTTTATTCTTGAAGATCCACTTAGTGCCAATGATGTTATGTTCAGCAAGACGGGGAAGCAAGGTCCAAACAACATTTCTAGTGAATTGATGGAGCTCATCATGCATGGCAGACACCCATTCTTCATCCTGTAGAGCTTCATCAACTTTCTTGGGTTCTGACTGAGCAAGGTAGCAGCTGTAGGAAACTTGATTGGCTACTTCACTGTTGGGCTGAATGACCCTGCTTCTTAGCCTACGCCCTTCATTTATGGTTTCGAGGAGCTGCTGAGGAGGATGATTGTGCTTTACCCAAGCTTGCTTAGGCTAATTAGCAGAAATATCCTCATCTTCGGAAGTACAAGAGATGGTGTCTGAAGCTGTGGGAGAGGGAGATTTCTCTGGAGACATGTTCGGAGAAGACTTGGTACAATTAGCTTGAGCTGGCTCCATTGTATTGAGCTGACTTTCTTCATTGCTGCTTGGTCTCTTATCTTCTTCATCATCAACAACCACGTTTATGGATTCCATCATAGTCTCTGTCCTTTTATTGAAGACCCTGTAGGCACGACTGTTTGTAGAGTATCCCAGGAATATACCTTCATCACTCTTGGAATCAAACTTCCCAAGATTCTCCCTGTCACGAAGGATATAGCATTTACTTCAAAAAGTTTTGAAATACTTTACAGTGGGTTTCTTACCTCGCCAAATTTCATAGGGAGTCTTGTTTGTTTCAGGCCTCAGGTATACTCTGTTGATAATGTGGCATGCAGTATTAACTGCTTCTCCCTATAAATGTTGAGCAAGATTCCTTGAGTGGATCATCACACGAGCCATCTCCTGAATAACCCTGTTCTTTCTTTCAACAACTCCATTTTGCTGAGGAGTGATAGGAGAGGAAAATTCCTGCTTGATTCCGTATGAGAGACAGAATTCTTCGAATTTGGAATTTTCAAATTCTCTTCCATGATCACTACGGATTCTCATAATCTAGCAGTTTTGCTCAACATGAATCTTCTTGAATAAATGCTGAGCTGCATCAAAAGCATCGGATTTTTCCCGAAGGGGGATAGCCCAAGAGTATCGAGAGAAATCATCCACAATAACCATAATATATCTTTTCCCACCCAGACTAGCAATTCTAGTGGGACCTATGAGATCCATGGGCAGCAATTCTAAATTTTTTGAAGTATGAATACCTGAGGTCTTTTTATGGGCTGCCCGAATCTGTTTCCCCAGTTGACAAGCACCACTGAATCCTTTCCCAGTCTTCTCCATTTGGGGTAGATCTTTAACAATTTCTCTGCCAGCAATTTTTAACATATCAGAGAAATTTAAATGTCCTAACCTCTGATGCCACAGGTCACTGTCATTTATGGTTGCTTTATTGCAGAAGATATGAGGATTTGTAGTGAGACCAGGAAGACCATAACAGTTGTCAGCAGTTCTTTCTCCCCCCATAAGCCATCTACCACTGCTGTCAAATATATTACATTCCTTTTTGGAGAATTGCACCACCAAGTCATTGTCACAAAGTTAGCTAAAAGCTTCCTGGGATGCCCCGAGACCTAGAATATCAATGATTCCTTTTCCAATAACTTTGGATTGACTCCCATCTCCATAGGTGATCTGTCCACCTTTTCCTATCTGAACTTCATTCATTAACGTCTTGTCACCTGTCATGTGCTTAGAACAACCACTATCCAAATACCACAAACAAGTATCAAGATTTTTCAGTGCAGTATGAGAAACTAAACACAAATTATCTTCCTTTTTGACCCAGACTTGTTTGGAAGTTTTCTTATGATTATTAACCAGGACAGATCTTTTCTCATTAGGGGTGAGGCATGCTAACTTCTCACTACTGAGATTAACTTGATCACTTAACATTTTGACTTGTTCTGCGAAACCTGGTTCATCTTTTCTAGGGGCAAGAGTGTTGTTCCTAGGTTTTTGGGACCTAATCTGGAAACAATTAGGGCGTATATGACCAGTAACACCACAGTGATGACATGTAGGTATAGACTAATTTACCCCTTTACTCCCACAGATAGATTGAGTATGAGACATACTAGGCTTAACAAACATGGTTCTATGAACAGATATATCATGAGAAACAGAAGCAACTTTATGCATACTCAAATTAGACATTATAGAAGTCAAAGAAATAACACTCGAGAAATTTAATCTTCTCAGAGTGTACCAAGCTCTGATACCAATTGAAAATTGAAATTGACTTATAAAAATAAAGTGTTTGCAACAAGTGTCAACAAAAATTAAGCACAACGGAAAATAAAAGACACAGTTTTTGTTGACGAAGTGGAAACTCAATTAAGAGAAAAACCACTCCGGGGCAGCCAAACCCAGGAATTCTACTATTCAGAAGACGAAGCTAGATACAAGATAGTAACACTCACATTAACCCGATGTAGTGGTCGTACCTTGCTCTCTAACGTGTAACCCAACACGAACACTTCCCAACCAGGTCTCCTACCTGAAGGGGTCTTCATTGGAATCCTTTATCTTAGAGCCGACCTCTAAGATAGACTTTAGTTGTAGCGCAGCACATTTGAAACGGCTTCAGAGGGATCTTGAACTTCTTTGAGCTCTTGCATTTCTCAATGCCCAGGGGCCTCTATTTATAGGCTGAGGTGCAAAATGGGCGATTGCCGTAATATGTACAGACGCCGTCTGGACGGTGAACCTGGGCCGTCCGGACGGACAACTGTGAGACAGGATTTTTCAAAAATTTCGCTGAAAATCTTTCCTATTTAAGAGCCGCGTCCGGACGGTGAGACACTGATGTTCGGACGGTCGCACGTCCGCTGAAAATAATTTCCATATAAGGCTTAGTGCGTCCGGACCAAAGGGGATGAACGTCCATACGGCAATTCTTCAACATGCAATTTCTAAATCTGCTATACATGCGTCCAAACCAAGAGAGGCAGACGTCCAGACGGTTGAAGTCGAATCGGCAATTTCCATATTAGATGCATGCGCGTCCGGACGGTGATATTTGAATTGTGATTCTTGCCTTATTTGTGAGCACGTTCGAACTGTAAACCACATCTTCCGGACGGTGTATCAATCTTCCCATATTCTGAACTTGGAAAGAATCGGAAGCTGATCGATTACTGATGGACGTTCAAACGGGCTGCTGAGAAGTCCGGACGAATGCAAGCTGGAACAGAAGCTTCTCGACACAGTGTAGGGTCTGGACGGAAAGATACGTTGTCCGGACTGATGATGCTGGTTTGTCTGGCGTCCGAACGGGATGGACACGTCGTTCGGACAAATGGAACAGTGGACAGATGGGCGTCAAGACGGGATAACACGTCGTCCGAATGGCTAATAGGGAATCTGAAATATTCTATCTTTTTCGCAGTGCAGAGTCTTCTGAAAATGCTCTGACAAGTGGAATCCCTGTTTACAGCATCTTTACACATAAGTGATTTTGTCCAACACACAAAATGAGGCCAAAATACTAACAATGCTATCAAAGGACAAGACAAAAGACTCATCCTAGCATGGAAACCCATGTCTCTGACATGGCACAAACACCAATGGATTTCTGGAGGGATTCAAACCTACTACCATCTAGAGGTTTGGTAAGAATGTCAGCCAATTGGTTTTCAGTAGGGATGAAAGAGAGAGAGTCTACCTCGGATTCCACAAGATCACGTAAGAAGTGATGTCTGATATCGATATGCTTGGTCCGAGAATGCTAAACTGGATTCTTGGAGATGTTGATAGCACTAGTATTATCATAGTTGATAATCGTAGTATCTTCAAAGAATCTGTAGTCGCCTAGTAGTGTCTTCATCCACAATAATTGGGTACAACAGCTACCCATAACAATATATTCAGTCTAAGTAGTGGAGAGAGATATAGAAGCTAGTTTCTTGCTCATCCAAGCTACAAGATTGTTCCCCACATAAAAACATCCTCCTGAGGTGCTCTTTCTATCATCAGCACTTCCAACCCCATCTGCATCAGAGTATCCTGCAACAGCAAGATTTGTTTCTCTAGAATACCAAATGCCATAATGAAGGGTATCATTACATACCTGATGATACGCCTAACTGCAGTGAGATGAGATTCCTTCAGATTTGCCTGAAAGCGAGCACAAACTCCCACACTGAAGGCAATGTCTGGTCGGCTGGCTGTAAGATATAAGAGGCTTCATATCATACTTCTGTAAAGGGATAGATCAATGGATTTTCCTGTAAGATCACTACTAATCTTGACACTGGTGCTCATGGGAGTTCGGGCACGACTCTTTCCATCAAAACCAAACTGTTTGACCAGATCCTTAGCATACTTGGACTGAGATATGAAGATGCCTTCAATAGTTTGCTTGACTTGAAGACCAAGAAAATAATTCAGCTCACCAATCATGCTCATCTCAAATTCCTGCTTCATTTCTTCAGAAAACTCATGGGCAAGAGAGTCTAAGGTAGCTCTAAAAATGATGTCATCAACATAGATCTGAGCAATGAGCTTGTGAGTACCTTGATTTCTAATGAACAAGGTTCGATCAACTTGCCCTTTGTAAATCCCTTAGCTAGGAGATAAGTGGTGAGGCGCTCATACCATGCCCGAGGAGCCTACTTAAGCCCATAGAAAGCCTTTTTCAGCTTGTACACATGATGGGGATGATGAGGATCTTGAAAACCCCTCGGCTGTTCTACATAAACTTCTTCTTGAAGAACACCGTTCAAAAAGGCACTCTTTACATCCATCTGATACAGCTTGAACCCAAGATGACAAGCAATGGAGAGAAGAATTCTGATGGATTCTAACTTGGCAACTGGAGCAAAAGTTTCATCAAAGTCTACTCCCTCTATCTGAGTGTATCCCTGTGCAACAAGACGGGCTTTATTCCGAACCATAGTGCCATGCTCATCTGTTTTATTCTTAAAAATCCACTTTGTACCAATGATATTCTATTCTGCAGGACGAGGGACCAAGGTCCAAACATCATTTCTAGTGAATTGATGGAGCTCATCATGCATGGCAGACACCCAGCCTTCATCCTGTAGGGCTTCTTCAACTTTCTTTGGTTCTGTCTGGGCAAGGTAGCAGCTATAGGAGACTTGATTAGCTACTTCACTGGTAGGCTGAATGACTCTGGTTCTTAGCCTCTGCCCTTCATCTATGGTTCCAAGAAGCTGCTGTGGAGGATGATTGTTCTTCACCCATGATAGCTGGGGAGGATCTGCAGGAGTATCTTCATCTTCAGAAGTACTAGAAGTTGTATCTGAAGCCGTGGGAGGGGAAGGAGGCTCATCCGGAGACACACTTGGAGACGCCTTGACATTATCAGTTGTTCCATCTGTAACTTCAACTGACACTAGCTGATTTTCTTCCCTGCTACTTGGTCTTTCAACCTCTTCATCATCAATGACAACATTTATGGATTACATCACAGTCTCTGTTCGTTTATTGAAAACTCTGTAGGCACGACTGGTTGAGGAATATCCCAAAAATATGCCTTCATCGCTCTTTGGATCAAATTTCCCAAGATTCTCCCTGTCACGATGGATATAGCATTTACTTCCAAAAGTTCTGAAATACTTTACCGTGGGCTTTTTACCTCACCAAATTTCATAGGGAGTCTTGCTTGTTTTAGGTCTCAAATAGACCCCGTTGATAATATGACATGCAGTGTTCACTGCTTCTCCCCAGAAGTGTTGAGCAAGATTCTTTGAGTGGATCATCACACGAGCCATCTCCTGAATTACCCTGTTCTTCCTTTCAACAACTCCATTCTGCTGAGGAGTGATAGGAGAAGAAAATTCCTGCTTGATTCCATATGAGAGACAGAATTCTTCGAACTTGAAATTTTTGAATTCTCTTCCATGATCACTACGGATTCTCATAATCTGGCAATTTTGCTCAACCTGAATCTTTTTGAATAAATGCTGAGCTGCATCAAAAGCATCAGATTTTTCCCGAATAGGAATAGCCCATGTATACCGAGAGAAATCATCCACAATTACCAGAATATACCTTTTCCCACATAGACTAGCAGTTCTAGTGGGACCCATAAGATCCATGTGCAGTAATTCTAAATTTCTGGAAGTTTGAATACCTGAGGTCTTCTTATGGGCTGCTCGAGTCTGTTTCCCTAGTTGACAAGAACCACAGATTCCTCTTCCAGTCTTCTCCATTTTGGGCTGACCTTTAACAATGTCTTTGCCAGCAATTTTCAACATATAGGAGAAATTCAAATGCCCTAATCTTTGGTACCACTGCTCACTGTCATCTACGGTTGCCTTGTTGCAGAAAATCTGAGAGTTTGTAGTAAGACCAGGAAGACCATAGCAATTGTCAGCCGTTCTTTCTCCCCCCATAAACCATTTGCCACTGCTGTCAAATATATTACATTCCTTCTTGGAGAATTGCACCACCAAATCATTGTCACAGAATTGGCTGATGCTGAGGAGATTCGCCTTGAGCCCCTCTACATATAAAGCTTCCTGAGATGTTCCGAGACCTGGAATGTCGATGATTCATTTTCCAATGACTTTGGATTGGCTCCCATCTCCACAGGTGATCAGTCCACCTTTACCCATCTGAACTTCTTTCAGTAAAGTCTTGTCACCTGTCATGTGTTTAGAACAGCCACTATCCAAATACCACAAACAAGTATCAAGAATTTTCAGTGCAGTATGAGAGACTAGACACAAATTATCTTCCTTTTTGTCCAAGACTTGTTTGGAAGTTTTCTTATGATTATTGACCAGGACAGATCTTTGCTCATTAGGGGTGAGGTATGCTAACTTCTCACCAATGAGCTTAACTTGATCCTTAACATTTTAACTTGTTCTTCAAACCCTGGTTCATCTTTTCTTGGGACAAGAGTTTTGTTCCAAGGTTTTTGAGACCTAATCTGGAAACAATTTGGGCGAATATGACTAGTAATACCACAGTGGTGACATGTAGGTATAGACCGACTTACCCTTTTATCCCCACAAATAGATTGAGTATGATTATGAGACATGATAGGCTTAATGATCATGGTTCTATGAACAGACATATCATGAGAAATAGAAGCAACTTTATCCATACTCAAATTAGACATGATAGAAGTCAAAAAAAAAAAAAAACTCAAGAAATTAATCTTCTCAGAGTGTACCAAGCTCTGATACCAATTGAAAAATGGAATTGATTTCTAAAATAAATAGAAAGTGTGTGCACAAAGTGTTAACAAAATAAACAATGCCGAAAATAAACAACACAATAATTTTTGTTAACGAAGTGGAAACTCAAGATGAGAAAAACTATTCCGGGGCAGCCAAACCCAGGATATCCATTATTCAGAAGACAAGACTAGATACAAGATAGTAACACTCGCATACCCCTGATGCAGTGGTCCTACCTTGCTCTCTAACGTGTAACCCAACACGAACGCCTCCCAACCAGGTCTCCTACCTGAAGGGGTCTTCAATGGAATCCATTATCTTATGACCGATCCCTAAGATAGACTTCAGTTATAGCGCAGCAATAGCACACTTGCAATGGCTTGAGAGAGAACAAATCAGCTCCACTAACCTCACAAAATAACTTTCTAAGCTCTGATGGAATTCAATACCAAATTCTTGCAGTTCTCAATGCCGAGGGGCCTCTAATTATAGGCGGAGGGTTCAAATGGGCGACTGCTGTGATAAGTACAGACGCCGTCTGAACTGTGGACATCGGCTGTCCGGACGGACAACTGTGCTACAGAAAATTTTGAGATTTTCGCTGAAAATCTTTCCTGTTTGAAAGCCGCATCCGGACGGTGAGGCACTGTCGTCCGAACGGTCGCTCGTCCGCTGTAAGTTATTTCCATATAAGGCTTCGCGGGTCCAGACCAAGGGGGATGGCCGTCCGGACAGTTGATCTTCAACACGCAATTTACATATTTGTTTAGCGCACGTCCGGACCATGATAGGCAGGCTTCCAGACGGTTGAAGTTGAATACGCAATTTCCATATCTGTTGAACGTGCGTCCGGACCATGCTGACTGACGTTCGGACGGTTGAATTTGAATTGCAATTCTTGCCTTATGAATGAGAGCGTCCAGACGGGAATCCAGTCGTCTGAACGGTTGCATCAATCTTCCCTTATTTGAACTTGGAAAGAGAATCTGAACCTGATCGATCACTGGACGTCGTCCGGACGGGCTTCTGAGATGTTCGGACGGATACAAGATGGAATAGAAGCTTCTCGATGCAGATGAGTGTCCGGACGGAAATCCACGTCGTCCGGACAGATAATGCTTTGGTCTGTTGGGCGTCCGGACGGTATGTCACGTCGTCCGGACAGATGAAACTGTGGACAAATGAGTGCCCAGACGGGATGACACGTCGTCTGGACGGTTGTCAGGGAACCGATTTTTCTTGACTTGCAAACAGTGCAGAAACTCTGGAACACTTCCGAATAACGGAATCCCTGTTAAAAAGTATCTTTACATACAAGTGATTTTGTCCAAACAGAATGTAGCCAATCACAACCTAACACATATCCTCTTGTTTATTAGCTATGAACCCATCTGGTTGCATCATATAGATGTCCTTGTCAAGTTGCCCATTTAAAAAGGTTGAATGTCCATTTGCCAAATCTCATAGTCCAAATGAGCGGCAATGGCAAGAGTATCCAAATGGATTTAAGCATGGCACAGGCAAAAAGATTTTCTCATAATTGATCCCTTTTTTCTAAGACCTTTTGCCACTAATCTTGCCTTTAAGGTTTCAACCTTCCGATCCATCCCTCTCTTTCATGTGTAAACCCATTTTCAACCAATATGTTTAATGCCATTAGGCGCCTTTACATGGGACCAGGCATTATTGAAAAATACATAGATTCAAACTCAAAATTCTTATCTTTGACCCAATGGTCTGCATCCACATAATTAACCCTTCATTGTAGGTACTTGGATAAGATTTAAGTTCATCAAATATAGCTACATTAGTTTCTCCTATGAATCTATCAAGTGCCCTGACTGTCCTCCCACTATGATGCAACATGATGTTACTTGGTGTCTCATCAATAGTAATAAGTGGTGTATCTGAAACTTTTGAAGATGTAGTATTTCTTGTATCTAAGATCTCATCAAGAACCACCTTACTCTTTCATTTGAAATTGTTTACATAGTCCTCAAGAAATCTCGCATTTGTGTTAACATATACCTTCATTTCTTTAGGACTATAAAACAAATAACTCCTTGTCCCTTTTGGATATCCAACATACAAACGTATTTCTGTTTTTTATTCCAATTTATCATTTTTTCCATTCAGCACAAATGGATATATCTTCTACCTAGCTTTTGCCTTGTCCACAATTCAGAAGGAATCTTGAAAATAATTTTAGATGGAACCAAGTTTAGCATGTGTTTCTAAAGCATATCCCCAAAATGAAATAGGTATAGTAGCATAACTCATCATTTCTCTTACCATTTCTAAAAGAGTCATATTCCTTCTCTTTGTTACACCATTTTGCTAGTGAGTCCCCGCGCAATCAATTAGGATAAAATCCATGCTTCTAACAAATGGTCTACGAAGTCCCCGAGGAAGTATTCACCACCTCGATGTGATTGAAGTGCTTAAGTATGTTTACTCAATTGTTTCTCGGCTTTAGCTCGAAACTCTTTGAATTTTTCAAAGGCTTTAGATTTTTGAAGCATTAGGTAAATGAAAAGTAGATGACTTCTATTTTAACCATGTGTGTGTGCACAATGTGTTAACAAAATAATGTAAAAGCGAAATTTAAATGACACAAGAATTTTGTTAACGAAGTGGAAACTCAGTTAAGAGAAAAACCACCCCGGGGCAGCCAAACATAGAATATCCACTATTCAGTAGACAAAGCTAGTTACAAAGTAGTAGCACTCACATATCCTTATGTAGTGGTCATACCATGAACTCTGACATGTAACCCAACACGAACGCCTCCCAACCAAGTCACCTACTTGAAGGGGTCTTCAATGGAATCCTTTACCTTAGGGCCAACTCCTAAGATAGACTTTAGTTTCAGCACAGTAACAGCACGCAACGACAATGGCTAAAGTGTGAGCGGATCAGCACAACAACTCATAAAATAAACTCTCTAAGCTCTACAGAATTCAATACCGAATTCTTACAAATTCCATGCCTAGGGGCCTCTATATATAGGCTACAGAAAACCTAAATCGCGTCTGATACTATTTTCCTAGGCGGCGTCTGAGAGGTAGCTGAGAGCGTCTGGACAGACAATTGTGCAACTGGCTTTACAAATTCACTTGAAATTCTTTCCTGAATAAGGCGGAGCCCGGACGGTGTTGCCCTGGAATCCGGACCGTTGCACTTCTATTGCACGCAATTTCCACATTAAGGCCTGAGTGTCCGAACCATGGAGTCTAACATCCAGATGGTTGAATGTCTTCTGCACGACTTACCTTATTAAGGACAGCGTCCGGATGGGAACACTACATCGTCCAGATGGTTGCAATTGTCTTCCCATATCTGTGTATTGGAAAGAAAACCTTTTACTTGTCGAACACTAAAAGGCGTTCAGACATGTTGCTGAGACATCCGGACAGATGCAACCGAGAACAGTTCAAAGCTTCTGGACACAGGGGGATGTTCAGACGGAATATTTTCGTCGTCTGGACGGATAATGCTTTGACAGATGAGCGTCCAGACAGAATACCATATCGTCCAAACGGATGCAAGGGAACTGAACTACACTGTTTTGAATCTTGGATAGAGTCTTTTTGAAGCTCATAACTGAAGTGTAGACTCTGAATAACACAACATCCCTATATAAAAGGCATCATTAGATAGAAGTGATTTTGTCCAATAGAATGCAGCCAATCACAAATTAACAGTAAATATAACTAAAAATATAAACCAGACTCGAAACAACACCTAGAAGGGGGGTTGCATAGGTGTGTGTCAATATAATGCGGAATTAAAAATATAATCAACCACAAATAAACAATCACCAAAATATGAAAAAAAAAAAAAAATTTGATAGAGATATTTGGTGATAATGCGAAAACTCTTTGAACTCAAAGAGAAAAACCACTCCGAGGTAGCCAACCCAAGAAATCAAGCAATAAAAAAAAATCCACGAATTACAAGACGTTAATACTCATAAAAACTTTCCAATCGCTACACTCTTGAATTACAACAGGTGACCCATTTATCTGCTTCCCTCTGAGAACCTCTGGAGAGTTCTTGTTTATCTCCTTAACCAGAACTCTTGTTGGCTTCAATTCTTCAAGGTTGATGGTTAAACAATAACCAAAACTCTGAGAGAGATTTAACATCAATACTCCAGGCATAAAACCCTCTTTTAACACACTGAATTCTAGAGTAGAGTCCTTAATAAATTGGTGCTGAAAAGTCCCTTTAAATAGACTTCTGAAGAAAACATACCTCTAATTGGAATAGAATTTCATTGAAATTCACCCAAATTTTTGGTCTTATAGTACAGGGAGATTTTGACATAGTAAACATCCGAATTAGGGAAATAATACAGGAGTGATTTGTTTCATTTTCAGTTAGCTTTCCAATGCCTCTTATTTCACCTCCATAAAATACTTGAACCCAAAGTTATGGCTAAAACACTGAGACGTCCTCATTCTTGAATTGACAAAGATTTTAACTCCACTTAATGAAATTATGCTTTGCTCATCCCTTGTTTATTAAACTTCACCACATCATATAGGTCTTCTATTCCTTGATTGATTAGGCATAACCTCATCTTATAGGTCTTTCAATTTGAGTAGGATTCAGCCCACTTGAATTTAAGTCCATCATCATGTCTTGGATAAACATCTTCACTGACATAACCACTATACTAAAACTTATACCCAAATAAGTTTTGACACTGAATTTGTTAACAATTAAAAACCTAAATAAACTCCACCTTTGGCAGCTCGGTGACAAAACCCAATTACAACAAAAAGATCAAGTTAAAAACTAATGATAATTAAAAGACTTCAAATTTGTCGTGTGTCTGTGCACATTGTGTAAAAAAATATTGTAAATGCGGAATTTCAAGAATAGAGATATTTTGTTAATGAAGTGGAAACTCAATTAAGAGAAAAAACACTCCTAGGCAGCCAAACCCAAGAAATCTACTATCAGAAGACAAACCTAGTACATAGACAGTAATACTAACATACCGGATGCAGCGATCGTATCTAGCACTTTGACACGTACCCTAACGTGAATGCCTCCCAACCAAGTCTTCTACTTGAAGGGGTTTTTTATGGATTCCTTTACCTTAGGGTTCCTCCCTAAAATAGACTTCAGTTATGAGCACAGCAACAACACCACGGCAACGGCTTGAGAGTTAGCAGATCGTCACAATTGCTCCTTAAAATCTCTAAGCTGTAAGGAATTCAATACCGAATTCTATAAATAATACATGCCAAGAGGCCTCTATTTATAGGCTTCAGAAGACCTAATTGACATTGTTTCAGATTTCTCTAGGCGGCATCTGGACGCAAGCTGAGGTTGTCCGGACGAACAACTGTACAACCGGCTTTCCATAACATGCTTCACGCAATACCATCTCACAGCCACGTCCAGATGGCTGTACTTCTGCAACATGTAAACACTGAAAAAAAAAATAAAATTAAATTGACTTCTAATATAAACAAGTGTGTGTGTGCACAAGGTGTTAACAAAATAATATCAATGCGGAATTTAAACAACACAAGAATTTTGTTAACAAAGTGGAAACTCAATATGAGAAAAACCATTCCGGGGCAGCCAAACCCAAGATATCCACTATTCAGAAGACAAGACTAGTTACAAAGTAGTAGCACTCACATATCCCTGATGCAGTGGCCGAACCTTGCACTTTAATGTGTAGCAACACGAACGCTTACCAACTAGGTCTCCTACCTGAAAGGGTCTTCAATGGAATCCTTTACCTTAGGGCCAACCCCTAAGATAATCTTCAGATCAGCTCAGCAACAGTACACACAACAATGGCTTCAGAGAGACTAACTCAGCACAATAACCTTATAATATAACTCTCTAAGCACTAAGGAATTCAATACCGAATTCTTGCAGTTCTCAAGCCTAGGGACCTCTATTTATAGGCTGCAGGTTCAAATGAGCGTCTAGCTTGATAAAACCTAGGCACCATCCAGACGGTAGTCATAGGGAGTCCGGACGGACAACTGTGTGATTGGCTTTCCAAAATTTTGATGAAATTCTTTCCTAATTTGAGCCGCGTTCAGATGATGGTGCCCTGTCGTCCAGACGATCGCACTTCAGCTGCACGCAATTTCCATATTAAGGCTTCACGCGTCTGGACGAAGGAAATAGTTATCCGGACGGTTGATCAGATGCACGTAATTTCCATATAAGTAACTCGCGCATCTGGACCAAGAAGACTGTCGTTCGAACGTTTGAATTTTGAATGTGATACTTGCCTTATAGATAAGTGCGTCCAGACGGGAATCCACATCGTCCAGACGATTGCAGCAACTTTCCCATATCTGTGTTTTGGAACAAAATCCCATAGATGGTCGAACACTGAGTGCCGTTCGAACGTGCTGCTGAAACGTTCGGATGGATGCAAGCTGGAGTAGATCGAAGCTTCTTGGCATAGAGGAAGGTCTAGATGGAAAGTTCTCGTCGTCCGGACAGATGATGCTTTATGAAAATATAAATGGACTTCTAATTTTAACAAGTGTGTGTGAACAATGTGCAACAAAATATTAAATGCGGAATTAAAGGATACAAATATTTTTGTTGACAAAGTGGAAACTCAATTAAGAGAAAAACCACTCCGGGGCAGCTAAACCCAGGATATCCACTATTCAGAAGATAAAGCTAGATACAAAGCAGTAACACTCACATACCCCTGATCCAGTGGTCGTACCTTGCTTTCTAACGTGTAACCCAATACGAACGCTTTCTAACCAGGTCTCCTACCTGAAGGGGTCTTCAATGGAATCCTTTACCTTAGGGCCAACGCCTATGATAGACTTCACAGCTGATCAAATCACACACTTGGCAAAGCTAGAGAGCTAGCAGATATTCAATATCTCCCTAAACATTCTCTCTAAGCTGTAGAGAATTCACCACCAAATTTTGTGTTGAATGCATGCCTAGAGCCTCTTATTTATAGGCTGAGGTTCAAATGGGCGACTGCTGTAAAATATATGGACGCCGTCCAGACGGTGAACCTGAGCCGTTCGGACGGACAACTGTGCAACCAGAATTTCTGAGATTTTCACTGAAAATCTTTCCTGTTTGAGAGCCGTGTCCGGACGGTGAGGTAATGTCATCTGGACGGTCGTACGTCCACTGCAAGTAGTTTCCATATAAGGCTTCATGCGTCCAGACCATGGGGGATGGCCGTCCGGACAATTATTCTTCAACAAGCAATTTCCATATTTACTGTGCAGGCGTCCGGACCATGAAAGGCAGTCGTCCGGATGGTTGAAGTTGAATCCGCAATTTCCATATCTGTTGATCGCGTGTCCGAACGATGGCAGACTAGCGTCCGGTCGATTGAATTTGAATTGAGATTCTTGCCTTAAGTAGAAGCGCGTCTGGACCGGAATCCACGTCGTCCGGACGGTTGCATCAATCTTCCCATAACTGAACTTGGAAAGAATCTGAAGCTTGATTGAATACTGAGAGGCATCCGGACGGTGTAGCCACGTCGTTCGGATGGATGCACTGGAACACTGGGATCTTCTCGAACTCTGAAGAGTGTTCGGACGATTTGCCATTACGTCCGGACGGATGCAATCATGAACTGTTCGAAGCTTCTAGATAGTGATGGGCGTCCGGACGGAAAGTTCTCGTCGTCCGGATGAATGATGCTTTGATAGATTAGCGTCCGGACGGTATGACACGTCGTCCGGACGGCTGGCAGGGAACCGAATTTTCTGACTTGCAAACTGCGCAGAATCTTCTGGAAGCTCTTCTGAATAGCGAAATCCCTGTTAAGCAACATCATTACAATGAAGTGATTTTGTCCAACAGAATGTGGCCAATTACAAACCAACAAACTCCCCCTTTGGCCACTCTGGGACAAAAATCACTTGACCGGTTAAAAATACAACCCTGGTCCAAATAAAAAATTACTCCCCCTTTTTGTCACAAAGGGACAAAGGGTAAAACAGAGTAATTAGAAAAACCACACAAAAATTACTCCCCCTCAATGTCTCGGAAGTACAAAGGTAAACATAGTAACAATATCCACAGACAAAAACTTTCTAAAATCCAAAACAATAGGAGAATAGAGAAAGTCTGTAAGTGTCCCAAATAGAGGAACATAAATCCTCCAAGTAACAAAGAGAAATCCGTACCAGAAGTTGGATTTGTGCTACTTTGGCTTCTAGCTCAGGAAGCCGGGAACCATGGACTGAACAACCTTTAATCTCTTGATTTTGGAAAGCCAGAAATTGGTTATCCACAGATTGACATCCTCAAACAATTGGTCTGCAAGATTAATGAGGAGATTCACCATTGAACCTCTAACTAAAGCAGATGTGAGGGAATGCTACGGAAGGCTCTGCATGAGCTGAGGGAAAAAGCTCATCTCAAATCCCAAGACCTTTGAAAATTGAACATCCGACTTCAACAACAATCAGTTTTCCAAAGGATCCATCTGTTAGATATTGTGCTGGGAGCTGTTGGATGATATATTCATGAAAAGATTTAAATAGAAATATCTCCAAAAATAACACCACAAAGAAATATTATATCCTGTTAGTCCCAAAAAGAAAGTGGTATTATGACAGCTGTCAATCGGATGCCCAAGTATTACAAAAGCAAAGATTGCAATCCAAATGACTCAGATATACCAATATCAACCCAACACACAGACATAATAGGATTTTCATGCACACTATCTCAAGAAAATATCCCAACAGAAATTTGAATATTCTAAGAGCACAAAAGCTTAAAAGGATAACGGAAGACACAATGAGGATCGTAGAATGAGAATAGATGTTAAAAGAATGCCAAAACCTCGGGAGAAATCCATGAGAAAAACACACAACATGACATGATAAAAATGCAAAGATGTGTGTATGGTAGAGAAAGGGACGCAAGTCTTAAACCTGAAGAGATCCTGTCCGGACAAGTCACTTAACCATCCAGAGGGCTATTGCAAGAACAGCGTAAGGCAAGACTGCGCTCGTCCGGACATAAGAATAGGTCTGTCCGGATGCTTCACACTTAAAAACTGAAACTGGAGAACAATTTGCAGAAAAATATTTTTCCCAAAAGTTAGCTTCAAAACACGCATGTATAATCAACTGAAAAAATAGTCAAATAGCATTGCAAAAATATGCAAAGATATAAATGAGAGTTAAGTATTCAATAAGCACAAATTTCCTTGCAGATAGAAATTTTAAATAGATTACTCAACTCATGCAATGCGTGTGTGTGTGTGAAGACTTTTCCCATAAGGTATGACTTTTACTGATATGACAAAAAGCAACCGGATTTTCTAGGCAAGAGAGAAAATCAGTGAAAGATTAGTCAAAAGTCAAACCTTATTACTTACTAGGGCGTAGCCACCCTCATCTGATACACTCCCCCTAAGATGTAGCATCCAATTGTTTTACTTGTACCATGAAGGACAAGGCATATTTTAGCACATAAGTAGAAAATATACATATATCGCGCAGAATTCATAAAGGTAACTGCTTGATTCTTTTGATGTTGCAACCTAGAGAGAATGCCAAAATTTTTAGGTTCTAGGTTCAACTAGCATTTGGTCAATTTGGCCATCTTATCAAAAACCTATTCTCTTATCTAGAATTTCTAGAAGCAATAAGTCAGAGAAGGAAAAGATGTACCTTAGGGAAGCCTTGGATAGTGCACATTTTCATCGCATGAGGAAAGTAACTATCTATCATTAAGATGCCACAGGAAAGCTTAGCAGATATCAAGCATAAACTCTCAATCATATATATGCATATTTAATCAATGCATAATGAACTGAGATATCAGGCAAAAACACATGCAATATCTGAAAAGATATCAAAAGAAAAAAATAAAATTCCGCACCTTCACCCCAATTTTTTTTTTTTTTTGTTGAAAACCAATAAACAACAAAGACATGCTTATAGAAAAGGAAATGACATCTAATTCCAGCATGTAAGGTAAAGTCAAACCTGTCCTCATGGAGAGAGGTTTAGAAATACCAAGACAGAAAAGCAGCCGCCCGACGTACTTTTAACTGTCATCCCCAAAGAAAAATATCTGCAGAAGTTTCTAAAGATAGCAAGAGAAAATATGGGGGATAGAATAAATGGTTCCTCAAACAGAATACAAAGCATGAATAAGATATGACATGAAAAACAATGCAATGCAAACATACCTGACATGCACTAGGATTTAGGAACCAAAATCCTAGGCATGGGAGACTTCACCTTTACTAGGTGAGTCCATTCCCCCTCAAGGGGTGAATGGTCCCATCATTCCTTACCCATACCTTCTCTCCCTGTGAGGCAAGGGTGTGAGCCATGTCCCAATTGATCAGTCTGACTAGGACATTCTTCATCATGTTGACAAGCCCTTCATTGGCCTGATTCTTCTTGGGCTTGTGAGGCTTTACTTTGAAGCATTCGGCTTTGATGTGGCAATACTTACCACAGTGATGGCCTGAGGGAGAATCCCTTTGATGATAATGTCGTTGTTGCCGAAAAGCATGATGAGGCTTGGAAGGTTTAGAGCTAGACTTACCTGTCTTTTGCTCTATTTTCCTGATCTAAGGCTGCTGATGTCGGATCTGAGGGCAGTGTGGCCTAATGTATCCCGAGACACCACAATGATAGTAGGTAGGCTGACTTCGTTTGCTGAAATGCGTCTTGAAGGGCCCTGTAAATTTAAGATTAGCACTTTCACAAGTAATAAAGTCCTTACCTCTTTGAGATATATGCCTTCTATGGGGCGAAAAATATTTATCTGAAGAGGTTTTCTTAATACAGCCCTTTCTGGAATCCTCCTGCTTTTTCCATGGTCTGTGAGATTTTAACAGATAACACATTGGTCTAATATGACCAACCTTCCCACAATGATGACAGATAGGAACAAACATACCTTGTGTTCCCGAATCCTTAGAGTTAGGCTTCACACAGTTATTTAAGCAAGAATTTTTGAAACAAGCTGGATCTAATATCACAAGCTTAATATCAACAGAATCAGAGGCATGTGAAGTACAAGTACTTAAATCATCAATAGTTAAATCAGGCTTGTTTGAAATATCTGAATGAATACACAGCATGCTTTTCAAGTTATCACTTGAGTATTTTTCCAATTTAATCTCAAGTTCATTAATAGTATTCAGCAACATGGTATTCTCAGATTTCAAATAGTCAATCAAAGCATGTGATTCAGACAACTGAACAATCAAAGACTTTTTTTCTTGCTTCACCTTTTTGAGCTCTTTTGGAGAAATAAGTTTACCAAATTTTGCAAAAACTTTAGAGAGCTCAATATCATAATTTTCTTCAGATAACTGAGAGAAATCCATGATAAAAGGTGTAATCAAAAAATAGAAGTCACAAAGATATGAGGATCACACTCAAGAAACAAATCCTTTCAACGGAGTGTGCCGGCTCTGATACCAATTGAAAATATAAATGGACTTCAAATTTTAACAAGTGGTGTGTGAACAATGTGCAACAAAATATTAAATGTGGAATTAAAGGAGACAAAATATTAATGGTCGTACCTTGCTCTCTAACGTGTAACCCAACACAAATGCTTCCCAACTAGGTCTCCTACCTGAAGGGGTCTTCAACGGAATCCTTTGCCTTAGGGCCAACCCCTAAGATAGACTTCACAGCTAATCAAATCACACATTTGGCAAAGCTAGAGAGCTAGCAGACCTTCAATATCTCCCTAAACACCCTCTCTAAGCTGTAAAGAATTCACCACCGAATTCTGTTTTGAATGCATGCCTAGAGCCTCTTATTTATAGGCTAAGGTTCAGCGACTGCTGTAAAATATATGGGCGCCGTCCAGACAGTGAACCTAAGCCATCCAGACGGACAACTGTGCGACTAGAATTTTTGAGATTTTCGCTGAAAAACTTTCTTGTTTTAGAGCTGCGTCCAGACGGTGAGGTAAATTCGTCCAGACGATCGCACGTCCACTGCAAGTAATTTCCATATAAGGCTTCACGCGTCCGGACCATGGGGGATGGCCGTCTGGACGATTATTCTTTAACACGCAATTTCCATATTTACTGTGCGCGCTTCCGAACCATGAAAGGCAGTCGTCCGAATGGTTGAAGTCGAATCCGCAATTTCCGTATCTGTTGAACTTGCGTCTGGACAATGGCAGATTAGCTTCCGAAAGGTTGAATTTGAATTGCGATTCTTGCCTTAAGGAGAAGCACGTCTGGATGAGAATCCACATCGACCGGACGGTTGCATCAATCTTCCCATAACTGAACTTGGAAAGAATCTGAAGCTTGATCGAATACTGAGAGGCGTCCGGACGGTATAGCCACGTCGTCCGAACGGATGCACTGGAACACTGGGATCTTCTCGAACTCTGAAGAGCGTCCAGAGGATTTGCCATTACGTCCGAATGGATGCAATCATGAACTGTTCAAAGCTTCTAGACAGTGATGGGCGTCCGGACGAAAAGTTCTCGTCGTCCGGACGGATGATGCTTTTACAGTTGAGCGTCCAGACGATATGACACGTCGTCCAAACAGCTGGCAGGGAACCGAATTTTCTGACTTGTAAACTGTGCAGAATCTTCTGGAAGCTCTTCTGAATAGTGGAATCCCTGTTAAACAACATCATTACATGAAGTGATTTTGTCCAGTAGAATGTGGCCAATTACAAACCAACACTTTGGACAGTTGGGCATCTGGACGGTATATCACGTCATCCAGACGGCAGCAAGGGATCCAATTTTTCTGCTTGTAGACTGTGCAGAATCTTCTGGAAGCACTCTGAATAGCGGAATCCCTATTTAAAAGCATCATTACAAAGAAGTGATTTTGTCCAATAGAGTGTGGCCAATTACAAACTAACAAACTCCCCCTTTGGCCATTCTAGGACAAAAATCACTTGACCGGTTAAAAATACAATCCCGATCCAAATAAAAATTACTCCCCCTTTTTGTCACAACGGGACAAAGGGTAAAACAGAGTAATAGGAATCAAGCACACCAAAAATTACTCCCCCTAAAGGTCTCAGAAGGACCAGGGTAAACAGAGTAATAAAATATCCAGGAGTTTAAGCAAATGTTGCAAATTATCAAAAAGATAACAAAAATGTCTCAAATATGTAAAGAACAATAAACAAAATAAACTCAAGCAGCATCTGCAATAAGCGCATCATCCTCATCGTCACTGCTGGATGGATGATGGAACTTGAGACACTCTTAGAGGTCAATCTGGTTCTGCTCTACACGGAGGTTAATGGAGTGAACCTCCTACTGCATGGCAGAGATGGACTGCTACATGGATGACATGGACAACTGCATGGAACTCATAACCCCTTGGATAGTTGCCAATGCCTCCAAAATCTAAGAATAACTGGCATCCTGCTGAGGTGGTGGAGCAGTTTATGAAGAGGACGCCACATCTGGTACTCCCACAGGAATATGAGGAGGCGGGGGCACATATTCATCCTGATCATCTCACCGCAGCTGAGCATTGGACTTCGTCAGAGTCTGCTTGCTGATAGGATCCTGGATCTTCATCTTAGACTCGCCAGCAATATTGATGCTTGATTGTAGAATAATCTGAGTGAGCAGGCAGCCAAACGGGAGACTGGTATTGCCCTCATCATGGGCCTCCAAAATAACACCCAAGATATGCTTGCACAAGCAGAAAGGCAAGCAAAGACTGTTGGCATACACGAAATGGGCCCTCTTCAATATTAGGTCACTGCACCTAACAACGGGCTAGAGTTGTGCTGGACAATCTTGCCTAGCATGCGGTGTGGGGCAGATAGGGCACCGATCTTGATGCTAGTGGCAAGCTCCTCTCCATGGGGAATGGCATGAAAAAATTCTCTGAGATCATACAGAGAAGGAGGTATGACCACCTCACTGTACGAGCTGCCAGAGATCTAAAAAACAGGCACTCCTATGAAGTGACTGATGATCTGGGGATCACCAGGCACTCCTACAATGGACTGAAGTACCACCCCACGATAATCATCCTGAACCACCTCGAGGAAGCCGTAGAATAGTCTGACCAGCCTGGTGTACACAACAGAGGCACGATTGTGCAGATACCCCCAATGGTAGGTCTGGATAGTGTCGTGGATACTGTCCAGAGGAGCAACCATGATGTTTGACCGAATTACATTTCTCTCAGCAATGACTGGTTGGTCCATAATTTTAGCTCTAAGGGCTGCCCTACCTCCCTCTGTCCTCTGTCGAACTCTGCCCTGTGGACTGCCTGGAAACATGGTTCTGCAAAAGAAACCAACAAGATTTGCCAATAATAATCCAAAAGAAATATTCTTATTAGTTTTCATAAAAAAAATTCGGCATTATAACGGCAATAAAATGGACTTTTCCAAAAATTACAAACATGAAATATCACATTACAGTCCACAATAATACCGAAACAGATAATCCCAACACAACAGATATCACAAATATGTATTTTATAATCTCAACAACATTCCCAAAACAATCAATATTCTAACAGTTTAAAAAAAAAAATTGAAAACAATAAAGTTAACAAGAAAAAGACCTGGAATGAGGAGAGTAATGCACAAAAGAACAGAAGAGGCAAGATAATGCAAAAATCTCGAGAAATCACTCTGTAGAAGCCAAAAGAAAACAAGAAATTGAGTGGGGTAGCTAAAAAATCCGGCGGCTAGGGTTTTTAAAACTAGCGGGGTCCCCGTTTGGACGGGCGTTGCCTCGTAAACATGCGATATGCTGCGCTCGTCCGGACATGTAACCTTACCGTCAGGCCGTTGGAGCTGCTTCCGTCCAAACGTGTAACATTATTGTCCGGCCGTCTGAGCCACTCCCGTCCGGACGCAAAGAGAGATCGTCCGGACGCTTCACAGTGAAAAGACAGAAACTGAGGGAAAATTTGTATAATTTTCTTTTCCTAAAGTCAACTTCAGAACACGCATGTATAATCAACTAATAAAGCAATCAGATAGCATCTCAAAACTATGCAGAGATATAAAAAAGAGTTTCGAGTTCAATCAGCACAAATATTTTCCTGTAGACAGAAAATTTAAATAGATTACTCAACTCATGCAATGCGTGTGTGTGTGAAGACTTTTCCCAAAATGTATGATTTTCCCTGGTATAACACAAAGTAACCAGATTTTCTAGACAAGAGAGAAAATCAATGAGAGATTAGTCAAAAGTCAAACCTTATTAATTACTAGGGCCTAGCCACCCTCATCAGATACACTCCCCTTAAGATACAGCACTCAATTGTTTTACTTGTACCATGAAGGACAAGGTAAATTTTACTTGCACCATGAAGGACAAGGGATAGTGCAAATTCCGTACATTCATAGCATAGGATTCATAAGAGTAACTGCTTGATTCTTTTTTATGCTGCAACCTAGAGAGTGACAGAATTTTTAGTTCTAGGTTCAACTAGCATCTTGGTCAATTTGACCATCTTGTCAAAAACCTCTCTCTTATTTAGAGTACCCAGAAGCAAAAGGTCAGAGAGGAAAATACACACCTTTGGGGAGCCTTGGATAGTGTACATTTTCATCGCATGAGGAAAAAAGCTATCCAACTTTGGCATATACAGGAAAAAACTTGGCAAATATAGTCAAAAACTCTCAATCATATCTAAGCAAAGTAAATTAATGCATAAAGAATTGAGATATCAAGTAAAAACACAAGCAATATCTGACATGCCAAGAAAAGAAAAAATTTCCTGCAATTTCAAACACAAAATTTTATTTTTTATTTTTTAAACAAAATGCTATATGGAAATGACCGCATATAACATGCACGGCATGATCAAACCTGTGTAAGCTCGATGTTGCCAATACAGAAAAACAGTCGCTCGACCTGCTTTTTTGTCTTCCCTAGATAGTACCTGCAATATTCTCTCAAGAGAAATAGGGGGCAAAAAGATGGTTCCCAGATTGCACAGTAAACACAGAATATATCAAGTGAGAATCAAGCAATCTAACCTGATACCTTAGGATTGGGAACCAAATCCTAGGCATGAGTACCTTCACCAACTAGGTGAGTTTATTCCCCCTCATGGGGTGAACATCTTCCTTCTTTCTGACCCAAGCCTGCCTTCCTTTGGGTGGTTGCTGGCAGGACTTCATCTGTTGACCCATCTACTCCATCATGCTTTGCATCCAAATAGGTGGCTCTATACAGTATTGATCATTTTCCACCTTCTGCGGCCTTTTAAAGTGCTTGGATTTGATCTTGGGTTTGCCACTATCATTGGCAGGTACAAATCGCTGCTGAGGCCGCTGATGCTGAGATTCCTGGTGCCGTGGTGCATGAGACCAAGGGTCTTGATATTGAGGAGCCTGATGCCTTGGTGCTTGATTCCATGGAGCATGATAAGGAGCTTGATACCATGGAGTCTAATGCTTGGCCAGAGGTCTTGTGCCATAATTTGCTTGTCTGGGCACTTCTTTCTTGACCTTTGCGTTTTGTGCTTTAAGAAGGGAGCATTGGGGTCGGACATGCCCACTTAGACCGCATTGATAGCATATAGGAGATTTTCTAATGTAAGGACGCTTCTGAGTGCCCAAAACATCTCCATTAATTTTGTCCTTCCCTTTATCTTCAATAGTGGGGGGAGGCTCTAGGACTGCAGGCTTAACAAAGACAGTTCTGGAAGAAGAGGGAGTATCAGAAGGAGGAGCTACATACCTGAGACCAGTCTTGTCGGCTGGGCTTTTTTGGATTGATAGCATGTGAGTCAGCTTTTCATCAGTGACTCTCTGTAATTGGAGCTGTGTCTCTTGTAGCTTCTCCTCTAGCTCTTGTATTTTGCACAGCAATGAACTCTTCTTAGCCTGCAAACTGTTCAGATCATGAATGTGCTGCTTGTGACCATCCCTCAGCTTTTTGAACTCTATATAGAGGGTTTTATAGGCCTCCTTGAGTTCTTCCCCATCATCACTATGCTCTAAGTAAGAATCTTCTTCTTTAACATATGGAGCCACAAAGGCTAGAAATTTCTCTTGCTCAGGAGCTTCTTCTTCTTCGGACTCATCACTGGGAGTCGCGTTATAAGCCTTCCCCTTACCTTGCTTGAGATTCCCACAATCGACCCGAATATGCCCAAACCCTGAGCATTTATAACATCTTGGGCCCCTAGGATCTTTCTTCTCGGCTTCCTTAGGTTCAACCTCTTTGGGGACCTTCTTCATTTTTTAAAAAAATTTCTTTTTGACCCGCTCATTTCTCATTAATTTTTTGAACTTCTTGGCAAACATGGCCACAACTTTTTCTTCATCCTCAGAGTCATCTCCAGATGAGACTTCGACCTTCTTCTTGGAAGCTTTCAGAGCAATGGTTTTTACCTTCTTAACTGGGGCCATGGACAGTTCATAAGTTTGAAGAGATCCCACCAACTCTTCTGAAAGTAATTATTGACTTCTAATTTAAACCAAGTGTGTGTGTGTGTTTGTGTGCAAACAAATATCTTAAATGCAGAATTTAAATGAGACATGATATTTGTTATGAAGTGGAAACTCTATGAAGAAAAAAAACCACTCTAGGATAGCCAAACCCAGGAAATCCACTATCCAAAAACAAAGCTAGTTATAAGACACTCGTACTCACATAACCCTATGCAGTAGTCATACCTTTAACTCTGACGTGTAGCCCAACACGAACGCTTCCCAACCAGATCTTCCACCTGAAGGAATTTTTGATGGATTCCTTTACCTTAGGGCCTACCCCTAAGATGGACTTCATACGAACACTTGAGCACACACTGGCAACGGCTTGAGAGCTAGCGGATCTTCAATTCTCCCTAAACACCCTCTCAAAACACTATGGAATTCACTACCGAATTCTATACAAAACACTAGCCTAGAGCCCCCTATTTATAGGCTTAAAGAGACCTTAAAAATTGTTGAGATTCGGACTCTGTCTGTCGAGCGTCAGAACAGTTTTCTGCGATATCCTTTCAGAAACAGCGCCTTAAATCTGCTCAAAAACAGACTCTGATTGCGGACCGTCCGGATGGCATTTAGCCCCATCCGAACCGATTTCTGCGATATCTTTTCAGGAACAGTGCAATCCTGGAGGCCGTCCGGACGCTACTCTGTTTCTGTCTGGACAATGGGCTGTCCAGAGGCCATCTGGATATTTAATTTGTAGGATTTTTTCTTAGCTTTCCAACGACGCCAATTTCATCTCAATATGATACTCGAGCAGAGAGTTATGATAAAAACACTGAGATGTGCGTAGAAATCTTCTTGGAAGCCTGAAATGAGTCCGGACGGTGTTGCCCTTCCGTCCGGACGGTTACCTGCAACCGCCTTTCCAAAATAGCACAATTCTATCCTTATCAGGTCCACGTCCGGACGGCTTGGCTGAGCGTCCGGATGATCTTCGCTGTATCTCCTTTCCTCGCTCGTAAAGGATTCTTGGAATATTCTGGAATGCTAGATATCGTTCGGATGGATTGCAGAAACTTCCCAAACTTTGTCGACTTCTGAGAACAGTTCTCGTCATCTGGACGGATGTTGCTAACTGAAAAGAGTCCGGACGGGATCACACATCGTCCGGACGGTTGCTTGGGATTTGACTTCTCTGAGTTGGAATCTACACATAATCTTCCTTGAACACTGAAATAGCCTTCACGAAGCTTGTGACACTTGCAACTTGTCATAATACGGCTCTTTCCACATAAGAGAAATAAACTCTGAAAATCTGAAGACTCTGAATATCTGAAGACTCTGAAATATACGGCATCCCTGTGAAAGCAACAACATTACATAATAGTAATTTTGTCAACAGAATGCAGCCAATAGAAAAACTAACATCTTCAATCTTCATTTCTTCCAGATCTTAGCTCTCTTCAGTTGTAGTTACCATGCTCCTAAAACGCTCAGGCAAAGATCTTAGAATCTTGTGGATGAGTTTTACATCCGAGACGGTTTTCCCAAGACTCACCATTTAGTTTCTTAGGTCTCTCATCTTGGAGTAAAACTCTCCAAATGTCTCGTCCTCCAACATTTTAATTTCTTCAAATTTGGAAATCAACATTTGAAGTTTGGCAGATTTAACAAGTTTGGTACCTTCATATGTTGTTTCCAAACTTTGCCACACTTCTGTAGCAGATTCACTATTTGAGATTCTTGCGAACTTAGATGGTGAAAGTGCTTGACACAGAGCATGGAGGGCTTTATCATTAGAAAGTCATGCACTTTTTTTAGGAACTAGTTCGAGAGTTGTATCCGATGGCTTAGTCCAACCAGTTTCAACAATACTCCAACAATCAATGGATTTTAAAAAGACCGCATACGAGCTTTCCAATAGCCATAGTTCATACCATCAAAGGCAGGAACAATATTAAGACTTTGAGACATTATGAATAGAAGTCAAAAAACAAAAAAACAACAATCAAGAATTGAATATTAAACAGAGTGTACCAAGCTCTGATACTAATTGAAAAAAAAAATTAAATTGACTTCTAATATAAATAAGTGTGTGTATGCGCAAGGTGTTAACAAAATAATATCAATGCGGAATTTAAACAACACAAGAATTTTGTTAACGAAGTGGAAACTCAATATGAGAAAAACCACTCTCGGGCAGCGAAACCCAAGATATCCACTATTCAGAAGACAAGACTAGTTACAAAGTATTAGCACTCACATACCCCTGATGCAGTGGTCGTAGCTTGCACTCTAACGTGTAGCCTAACACGAACGCCTCCCAACCAGGTCTCCTACCTCAAGGGGTCTTCAATGGAATCCTTTACCTTAGGACCAACCCCTAAGATAGACTTTAGATCAGTGCAGCAACAACACACACAATAATGGCTTCAGAGAAACTAACTCAGCACAATAACCTTACAATACAACTCTCTAAGCACTAAGGAATTCAATACCGAATTCTTGCAGTTCTCATGCCTAGGGACCTCTATTTATAGGTTGCAGGTTCAGATAAGCGTCTGGCTTGATAAAACCTAGGCGCCATCCGGACGGTAGTCATAGGGCGTCCGGAAGGACAACTATGAGATTGGCTTTCCAAAATTTTGCTGAAATTCTTTCCTGATTTGAACTGCGTCGGGACGGTGGTGCCCTGTCGTCCGGACGGTCACACTTTAGCTGCAAGGAATTTCCATATTAAGGCTTCGCGCATTCGGACCAAGGAAATGGTTGTCCGGACGGTTGATCAGATGCACGCAATTTCCACATAAGTAGCTCGCGCGTCCGAACAATGAAGACTGTCGTCCGGACGTCTGAATTTTGAATACGATACTTGCCTTATGGATGAGCGCGTCCGGACGGGAATCCACATCGGTTGCAGCGATCTTCCCATATCTGTGTTTTGGTAGGAAATCCCATAGCTGGTCGAACACTGAGTGTCGTCCGAACGTTCTGCTAAAACGTCGAGCTGGATGAAAGCTGGAGCAGTTCGAAGCTTCTCGACACAGAGGAAAGTCCGGATGGAAAGTTCTCGTCATCCTGACGGATGATGCTTTGGACAGTTGGGCGTTCGGACTGTATATCACGTCGTCCGGATGGCTACAAGGGATCCAAATTTTTTGATTTGTATACTGTACAGAATCTTTTGGAAGCACTCTGAATAGTGGAATCCCTGTTTAAAATCATTATTACAAAGAAGTGATTTTGTCCAACAGAATATGGCCAATTACAAACTAACAAATACCATACTAAGGTTTGCGTCCAGACGGTTGCAATTCTTCTCCACGTCTTACCTTATCAAGGATAGCGTCCAGATGGTGTTACCCAATCAGCTGGACGGATGCAACGGTCTTCCCATATCTGTGTCTGAGAAGGAAATTCGATTTCTTGTCGAACTTTTATGAGCGTCCAAACAGTGTTGCCTTGTCATCTGGACGAATGCAATTATCTGTGTCTGAGAAGGAAATCCGATTTCTGGTTGAACTTTGATGAGCGTCCGGACGTGTTGCTATGACGTCCCGACGGATGCAACCTTGAACTATTCAAATCTTCTAGACACTGATGGGCGTCTGGACGCATAACTAGGCCATCCGAATGGAATCTTAGGATCTGACTTCTTTGACTTGTAATCTGTACAGAATCATCTTTTTAGCATCTTGAACCAGTTTTCTGAAATGAAGACTTTGAAATAAATGGGATCCTTGAATATGTAGCAACATTACATAATAGTGTTAGTGTCAAACAAAATGCAGCCAATCACAAACTAACAAACTCCCCTTTTGGCTATTTTGGAAAAAGAAATCATTTGACCAGTTTAAAAATACATTCCCAATCCAAAAACAAAAACAATACTCCCCCTTTTTGTCTCAAAAGGACAAAGGGTAAAAAAGAGTATAAAAAAATCAGCTAAAAATTACTCCCTCTTAATGTCTCAGCAGGACAAGGGTAAACAGAGTAAATAAAACCCGGAGTTATTAAATTTTACAATTATCCAAAACAGGAAAATAAAATTGTGTCAAAATAAATCAACAATACACCAAAAAAATAATAAAAATCAATCCTCGTCATCAGGGGATGGATGATGATGCTTGAGACACTCTTGGATGTCAAGCTGGCATTGCTCCACTCGAAAGTTGATAGAGCGAACCTCCCACTGCATAGAACTCATATCCCGTGAATAGACTCCAAGGGAGCCAAAATCTGTGCAAATCCTGCATCATACTGTGGAGGATGAGGAGTAGTTTGAGAAGAGGAAGCTCCAGTAGGTATCTCAAACTGAACAGGTGGAGGCTGAGGAGCTTCATCTTGACCTTCATGCCTCAACTGGGCATTTGACTTCATGAGAGTCAGATTGCAAAGGGGTCCTGTTTTCTCATCTTGGGCTCTGCAGAGATGTCTAGCTCAGACTGAAGAATGATCTTTGTGACCAAGCACCCAAAAGCAAGCCTTGTAGAGTGATCATCTCTCATCTCTAGATGCGGTTGAGGATGTGCTTGCACAATCAGAAAGGCATCCTCATACACAAAGCATACAAAAATTAAGCCCTCCTCAAAACAAGCTCACTTCTACGAATAGTAGGCCATAGATTGTGTTGAACAATCTTCACGAGCAGGCGGTGCGGGGAGAAAAGGCACTAATTTTGATGTGAGCATGTGCTCGCTCCTAAGCTGATCCAAAGTAGGAGGCTCCAAACCCTCATTGAAGGGATTTGCTGAAATATGAAGCATAGGTACACCAAGAATCCTGCTGATGACCTGAGGATCAATCTAGAAAATTTGCCCTTAAATAGTGGACTGAAGTATAATGCCACTATCATCATCCTGAACCACCTCCAGGTTCCTATAGAATTCTCTCACCAGCTTGGGAAGCACAATGCAAGCACAGTTGTAGACGTATCCCTAGTGATAGGTCTGAATAATATCATCAGTGATATCCAAAGGTGCCATAGTGACATCTACTCGAACCACATTCCTCTCTGGGATTGCTTGCCTATTCTCAATTCTAGCCCTGTTAACAGCTATGCCTTCTTCTATCCTTTGACAGACTATTCATTGAGAACTGGTAGCAAACATGGTTCTGCAAAAAATAACCCAAAAGGTTGCCGAAAATAATCCCAATGAAATTTTATTAGTCCCCAATAATTTTTTTGGCATTATAACGGCAGTAATTTGGACTTTCCCAAAAAAAATACATATACAATAGATATCCCAAAACAGTCCTAATAAATGACAAAACAAATATCTCAATCTCAGCAGCAGAGAAAATAATCAATATCATGCAATATTCATCTCAAATATATTCCAAAATGTATCTTAAAAATCTAACAGTTAAAAAGAACTAAAAAGAATGCAAAAGATAGAGTAAAATACTTGGAATGGAGAGAAAAAAGCACCAAATGACAAAATAGGACGAAAATTAGTGAGAAAACACGAGAATACCGCACAAAAGGCCAAAAAATAAGTGAGAAAAGGAGAAGTGCGGCGACCAAGAATAAGAGATGCTATTTTAAAACCTTTAGGGTATTCGTCTAGAAGCGCAACTTACTCGTTTAGACGACCACTGCCAAATCTCGGCAGAACCGCACGCGGCCGGACGTGTCACTTAACCATGTGGATGACTGAGCCGCACGCGTCCGTACCCAAGAGGAGGACCATCCAGACACTTCACACTGAAAATCTAAAACTGGAGGAAAATATGCAGAAAAATATTTTTTTCCCAAAAAATAGCTTCAGAACACGCATGTATAATCAACTGATAAAGCAGTCAACTAGCATTTCAAAAATATGCAAAGATATAATTGAGAGTTAAGTATTCAATAAGTACAAATTTCCCTATAGATAAAAATTTTAAATAGATTACTCAACTCATGTAATGTGTGTGCCTGCGAAAGCTTTCTCAATAAGGTATGAAGTTCACTGATATGACTTAAAGCACCTGAATTTTCTAAACAAGAGAGAAAATCAATGGTAGATCAGTCAAAAGTCAAACCTTGTTTTACTAAGGCCTAGTCACCTTCATCTGATACACTCTCCCTAAGCTTCAACACTTTTTCTTTTACTTAGTCCTTTGGCGACCATCTATTTTCGCAATGATTTGGTCACTGACTGTTTCTTTAGGGACAAGTTCAAGAATAGAGTTATAGCACAATAAGTAGTGGATCTTTTTATTTATCCATATTTATTGATTTTTTAATGCTTTTTTATCACTTGGTGTTGCAACCTAGAAAGAACGCCAGATTTTTAGGGTCTAGGTTCAATTAGTGAGTAGGTCAATTTGACCATCTTATCAAAAAAAAAATCTATCTCATAAGAATCTTCAAAAGTAAAAAATTAGAGAGGAAAAAAAAAATGTACCTTAGGGGAGCTTTGGATAGTGCAAAATTTTCATCGCATGAGAAAAGTAACTATCTAGCATTAGGATGCACATGACAACTTAGTAGATATCAGGTAGAAACTATCAATCATATATAAGCACATTTAATCAATGCATAATGAACCAAGAGATCAGCAAAAACACATGCAATATCTAAAAAGCTATCAAAATAAAAAAAAAAAAAAAATTTCTGCATCTTCTCCCCCAATTTTATTTATTTTTTTATTTTTTTATGTTGGAAAAAAAAAAAACAAAAACATGCTAGATGAAAATAAATGCACAAACACCTCCTAGCATGTGTGGTAAACTCAAAACTATCCTCAGGGAGAGAGGGTTTATAAATGCAAAGACAGAAAAGCAGTCGTACGACTTGCTTTTTCAATCAACCCCAAATAGTACATGCAGAAGATTTTCAAGACAACAAGATAAAATATGGGGGATAGAATACATGGTTCCTCAAACAGAATGCAAGGCATGAAAAATATATGACATAATAAACAACGCAATGCAAACATACTTGATATGCACTAGTATTTAGGAACCAAAATCCTAGGTATGGTGAGACTTCACCTCTACTAGGTGAGTCCACTCCCCCTCATAGGGTGAATGGTCTCATCATTCCTGACCCATACATGCTTCACTCGTGGCGATGGTTTGTGGGTCTTGTCCATGTTGTCCATTCTTCTTAGCATACCTTGCATCAGGCTTAGCAACCCTTCATAACCACGGTTGCTATTGGGCTTCTACTGCTTTCTCTTGCAGCGCCTTGATTTATTCTTCTTTGGTTCGCCACTCTGATTGGCAAGAACAAACTTCTGCTGTCGTTGCTGATGCCGTGGAGCCTAATGTGCTATCGGAGGTAAAGTCATGATGTAGCTCTTGTTGGTATCTGCCTCTGAACCTTCGACTTCTAAGCCTGCAGTTGTGGACATTTGGGTCGGATGTAACCAGTAATACAACAGTGATGACTGGTAGGTAGGCTTCTTTTGTTTGAATGCTTCTTGACAGTCTCTGTAGATTTTAGGTTAGCATTCTTACAAATAACATTGTGCTTACCTTTTATATGTCTCCTATGTGGATGGACATATTTGGATGAGGAAGGTTTTTCAACTTTATCTTTCCTCGGAGCATCCTGCTTAATCCAAGATCTGTGGGTTTTTAATAGAAAATAATTTGGTCTACTATGACCAACCTTCCCACAGTTATGACGAGTAGGGACAAACTTACCATGAGCTTGAGTACTTGTATCATTGGGTTTAGGCTTCACACCGTCAATTAAGCAAGAATTTTAAAAATTATCTAAAAAAGCTATATCTACGATCATAGGCTTAATAATAATAGAATCTAATTTAGAATTTGAAGCATGTGAAGTAGAAGCACTCAAATCATCAACAATTAAGTCAAGCTTGCTATAAATATCTGTACAAAGCATGCCTTTTAAATTATCACTAGAGAATTTTTTCAAGATATCTTCAGATTCTTTTAATTTATTCTCAAGTGTATCAATAGTGTTAAACAACAAAGTATTTTTAGATTTCAAAGAGTCAATCAAAGCATGTAATTCAAACAATTTAATGATTAAAGACTCTTTTTCTTGCTTAACCTTTTTGAGCTCTTTATTGGAATTTTTAGAAATTTAAACAGTTTAAGAAAATTCACAAGGGCCTCATTATCAGAATTCTCTTCAGATAACATAGAAGAATTCATGATAAAAGAAGTCAAAAATATGGATCACACTCAGGAGATTAGTCCAAGAAGAGTGTACTTACTCTGATACCAATTGATAATTAAAAGACTTCTAATTTACCGTGTGTGTGTGCACAATGTGTAACTAAATATTGTAAATGCAGAATTTAAAGAACACAGATATTTTGTTAACAAAGTGGAAATTCAATTAAGAGAAAAACCAGTTCGAGGCAGCCAAACCCAGGAAATTCACTATTAGAAGACAAAGCTAGTACATAGACAGTAACACTCACATACCCGATGCAGCAATCGTATTTAGCACTCTAACACATAACCCAACGTGAATGCCTCCCAACCAAGTCTCCTACTTGAAGGGGTCTTCTATGGATTCCTTTACCTTAGGGCTCCTCCCTAAGATAGACTTCAGTTATGAGCACATCAACAGCACCATGGCAATGACTTAAAAGTTAGAGGATCTTCACAATTTCTCCCTAAAATATACTCTCTAAGCTCTAAAGAATTCAATACCGAATTCTGTAACTAATACATGCCTAAAGGCCTCTATTTATAGGCTTTAGAAGACCTAAATCGACACTGTTTCAGATTTCTCTAGGCGGCGTTCGGACGCAAGCTAAGGCTGTCTGGACGGACAACTGGGCAACTGGCTTTCCATAACATGCTCAACGCAATACCATATCAGGGCCACATCTAGAAGGTGTTACCCTAGCGTCTAGACGGTTGCACTTCTGCTGCTCTTAAATACCATAATAAGGACTACGTTAGACGGTGTTGCCCTGACGTCCATATGGTTGCAATTCTTCTCAACATCTTGCCTTATCATGGATTGCGTCCGAACAGTGTTGCCTTGTCGTCCGAACAGATGCAGCTGTCTTCCTATATATGTGACTGAGAAGGAAATCCGGTTTCTTGTTGAACTCTGATGAGCATTCGGACGTGTTGCCATGACGTCCAGACGGATGCAACCTTGAACAGTTCAAATCTTCTAGACACTAATGGGCGTCCAGACGCATGACTGGGCCGTCTAGACAGAATCTTGGGATCCGACTTCTATGACTTGGAATCTGCACAGAATCTTCTTTTCAACATCTTGAACCACTTTTCTGAAATGAGGACTCTAAAATAAATGGCATCCCTGAATATGTAGTGACATTACATAATAGTGATTTTGTCAAACAGAATGCAGCCAATCACAAACTAACTGTTAAAAACTAAAAACCCAACATAAACTTAGATAAAATTCTAAGTCTAATATGTTATTTGAAACACGAACAAACCATTTAACAAACAGAGAATTAAAGTACTAAAACTCAAATTAACACACACACACACACACACACACACATATATATATATATGAATAATTGAATAGATATCCAATAAACACATAATCACAACTATGTTAATTAATCACAGCATAAAAAAGATACTACTCCCCTTATCAAAGACATCGATGACCAAAAAACAAATCTAACATTTCTCCCCCTTTTTGTCATGAAATGACAGAGGAAAGCAATATATTCCACTCAACCCATGCTTGTGTGTTGTGTGTGAAAACATTCTACTAATCAAGCTTAAGACCTTATTTGGTGAGGAGAAAAGCTTAGCAAGCAAAAGTTCATAAATCCTCATGAGGAAGGTTGACATGCACATCAAGTCAAAATTCAAACCTTATCATACTTGGGCCTAATCACCCTCATCCAATACACTCCCCTTGAGATATACCACAAACTTAAACATAGTCTTTAGTGACCGTCTATTTCCGCTACGATTTAGTCATTGACTATTTCTATTGGGACATGTTAAGCAATTATTAGACACTAAACTTTAGTTCATATATTTCTTTTTCAGAAAGTTGGTTTAAACATTGTTGCTTAAATCATATGGAAATAATGCATGAATTTTTAGGTCCTATGTTCAACTAGCGTGTTGTTCAATTTGACTGAAAAGCTAGTCGAGCTAACTCATATCGTTGCCTGAAAAAAAACTCACCGTTGTAGTCAATCTTTAACTCAAATGAAAGCTTTAAAGTGCACAAAAAATCAGCATACGAGAAGTGTACCACAAAAGCTTATGCTTAGGCAACGAAATTAGTGCATTAGAATAATATTCAACTCATCCATAATAAGCACATTCCAAGAGATAATTATGGGTTGAGTTTAAGGAATACGCATGAGAAATTAAAGAACTTTCAAGATGCATTAGCCAAAGCTAGGAAGGAGGAAACAACAAAACAATATTTTTTATTTTTGTTTTTCCATTTTTTTTATTTAAAGAAAATTGGAAATAAAACATAAAATTAATGCAATGCATATGCATATGCAAAACAGAAACTAAGTAAAGAAACAAAAAAAATAAAAATAAAAATGCAATGCAAAGAACACTACATGCTCTAGGATATGAATAAATATGCATGAACAATGATCCTAGATGTTGTGAGTTTTAAAGAGTACTCGCAAGCGCACAAATCGTTTACAATATAGTGTGAGCAAGTGCGAGGTCGAATCCACAAGGAAATGGTCAAAAATCAGTGTCTTGCTTAATCAACCTCATTCTAACCTAGTTCAAAGAGTTTGAGGGTTAAACATGCACCAAAAATGCTAAGTAAAGAGGAAGAAATGAAATATGTAAAAAGGGACTAAGGCTAAGGAATTCACCAAACCATCTCCAACAACTCACACTCTTGGTTTCCACTTGAACATCCAAAGCACATTAAGCTTAGGGTGTCATTCAAGTCTCTTAGCCATCAACCTTAGAACCATTAAATGAATCCAACTCAAAGATAAATCACAAAGAGTACCTATTTGAAATCAAATCATCCATTGTATCCATTCAAAGAATAAATCACAATGGATATCATCTTTCAAACCGATAAAACAATGTATCCATCGGTTGAAACACATTAAATGTCCTATTTCTACCACTAACCACATTCATTGTGAAAGATAAAGCATTTAAATGAATGGAACTTGAATAACATAATGATATAGCATTAAATGTGCAAGTAGGACTACAAGAGTCTGAGTGTCATCAATGGAGAGGTTTCATCATCAACCTTAGTTGAGAGTTCTAGCCTCCCATGACTAAGAACACCACAAAAACTTGAAGAACAAACATGAAAATTGAAGAAAAGCTTTACAAAGACAAATGTCTAAAGAAAAGAGCTACTGAAACAAACTACAAAATGCACGAAATTAAACCTATCTACTGCTCTGTGAACTCTCCCAACAAGGAGGCATGGCTATGGCTTTATAGAAGGAAATTAGGGTTAGAAACTCATGTAAAATGACTCCTCTAACCCCCTTTAGGGTTCCTCTCTTGCTAGAGACAACCAAGGTCACGAAACCAGCGTGTTCTGTTGCGAAAATCAGAGGGAGAACTGCTTTTTGTCATGGAGAAGCTCCTGATTGGGTGTTCTGGCGCGCTTCTGCAAAAGTAAGTTCTGGGAAATTTCGATCGATCGACTTTTAAGTTCGATCGATCGACTTTTCAGGACTTCTGAATTTTAAAGTATTTCCACATGAAATTTTGCCATTCCTTTGTTATTGACCTATAAAACACAAAAACACAAAAACTAACAAAAACATTAGAAAATAGCAAGGCTAAAGGTCTAACTAATGTAAATCAAGGGGTCCAAATATACAATATTTGGTACGCATCAAATACCCCCAAACATACATTTTGCTAGTCCCTTAGCAAAACAAAATGAAAAACAAAATCAAAGCATGAAACATAAATCCTCTTTCGTGGGACTCCCTAGTGGACGAGTGAAGTCTCGTGAGGGTTTGCCAGAAATGATACTCACAAACATTGAAATGCTGTATTATCAATTGAGCAAAAATCCGCATTAAAACACCTGGTTCACACATCATGAGTATGTTTAACAACATGAATATCACATCATCATGTTATCAAAAATCGATCGACCCATAGTTGAAAAATTGAGACAGCACATGTTCAAAAGTGTAAGGTGTTAATAACATAGAATCATGAGGATTCAATTTTTCTCAAAGCATGTGTATCCAAAAACTCACAGGAGTTCCATCAGATGAATATAACCAAGGCTTAAATGTGCAATTTCTTTTATTCATTATTTTTGTGTCGGCTGTGCAATCTTTGACTCCCTTAAGCTTTCTAATTGACCTATGTAACGAGTGTTGGGCCAGTGACTCCCTTCTAGGTGGTTTTAGGGCACTAGATGTAAAACATCCCTAGGGGCTTACTTACTCAAGTCAAAAAGTCTACGAAGTCAAACTAGCCAAACAAACAACCGATCCTGAAATTCTCATCTTTTTACGCGAACACCTAATGCTTAGTGAGGCAAGGGGCCCGGTTACTCAATAAGAACTCAAATTGGTGATATTATTCTAAGGCTTTTTTTTTTGTGTTTTTGATAATAAGCCAAGGTTTCATCAACAAGTCATCCTACAAGTCTCAAGACACACATTTTCAAATCAAATTTAATGCCTCACAGATCCTATGCTACCGTGCTTGTGATAACAGATTTAAACATGTCAAGTCTCTATAATCCAATAGATGAGTCAAAAGATTTCAGATTTTAATGACATGCAAAATTCAACATGTTAGACAAACCAATGATATGCAAACCATAGTAAAATGTAACCATGCTCAACTAACAATAAAAGTTTTTTTTTTTTTTTTTGGTGAATAAACACAAAATATCAACAAAAACAATAAATGATAACAGACAGACATGTCTATCCCACCCCCAAACTAAACCCTAATGACACACTGTCTCCAATGTGGCGAGAGATACAATACTGAAGTGGGTGATGCAAGCTGGGCACAATGCAAGAGAACATTCCCCCCAAACTTGAATGGTAGACATTGTCCTGAAAATCACAACTAAAATAACAAGAAATAAGATCAAATGATAAGGAAAAATAATGAGGGTTGCCTCCCACAAGCACTAAGTTTTCAGTCTTCAGCCAGACTTTCCGTCCTGATGACAATCATTCCGAGTAACTCGGATCCTCCAAAAGGGTTGTCTCAATCTCCGGGCTCGGTAACTCCAAAAATGGCTTTAGTTTGTGCCCGTTCACCTTGAAAGTACTGCCATTCTTTGGATTCTCAATCTCAATGGTCCCATAAGAAAATAATGAACGAACAATGAATGGGCCTGTCCATCGAGATCGGAGCTTCCCTGGAAACAGATGCAGACGTGAATTGTTTAGAAGGACTTTTTGACCTGGTTCAAAAGATCGTCTCAATATGTTCTGGTCATGAACCTTCTTCATCCGTGCTTTGTACAACCTAGCACAGTCATAAGCATCGTTCCTCAACTCTTCCAATTCATTGAGTTGAAGCTTCCTCAGTGAGCCAACCTTTGTGAGATCGAAATTCAACTGCTTAATGGCCCAGTAGGCTCTGTGCTCCAACTCCACTGGCAGATGACATGCTTTTCTGTATACAATACGGTAGGGTGACATGCCAATCGGGGTCTTGAAGGCTATCCGGTATGCCTATAATGCATCGTTCAAACGAAGAGACCAATCTTTCCTTGACGGGTTCACCGTCTTCTCCAAAATTCTCTTGATCTCTCTGTTTGAAACCTCCACTTGACCACTCGTCTGAGGGTGATAGGGAGTGGCAACCTTGTGCGTGATGCAATACTTCTTCATCAGCTACTCGAAGACCCGGTTGCACAAATGCTTTCCACCATCACTAATAATTGCTCGAGGAGTACCAAAACGAGCAAATATAGTGTCTTTTAAAAACTGAACCACAACTCTGTGGTCATTGGTCTTGCAGGCAACCGCCTCCACCCATTTGGACACGTAGTCCACTGCAACCATAATGTACAGATAGCCAAAGGAGAATGGGAAAGGTCCCATGAAATCGATGCCCCACACATCAAAGATCTCAACATTAAGAATGGGGTTGAGGGGCATCATATTTCGGCGTGAAATACTCCCTAACTTCTGACAACGCTCACATGAGACACAATAAGTGTGAGCGTCTTGGAAGATGGTCGACCAATAAAATTCGCACTGCAAAATCTTTGCAGCGGTCTTTTTTGCACTGAAGTGGCCTCCACAAGCATGATCGTGACAAAAGGAGATGACACTAGATTGGTCGGGCTCGGGGACACATCTCCTAATGATCTGATCGGGACAATACTTGAACAAATAAGGATCGTCCCAGAAAAGATTCTTCACCATGGCCATGAATTTGGACTTATCTTGCCGCCCCCAATGCAAAGGCATTTGACCGGTGACAATATAGTTTACTATGTCAGCAAACCACGGTGAGTGAGTATAAGCAATATGCATCAATTGCTCATCAGGGAAGGTCTCAGAGATGGGGGTGGCCTCCTCAGTAAAATCTACAGTAATCCTTGAGAGATGGTCGACCACCACATTTTTAGAACCCTTCTTGTCCCGAATCTCAATGTCGAACTCTTGTAAAAGCAAAATCCACCGAATGAGGCGAGACTTAGCATCCTTTTTGGAGAAAAGATACTTTAATGCCGCATGATCCGAGTAGATGATGACTTTCGATCCCAACAAGTAGGATCGAAACTTATCCAAAGCAAAAATGATTGCCAGCAGCTCCTTCTCAGTGGTCGAATAATTCAGCTAGGCGTCGTTCAGAGTCCAACTCGCGTAATAGATGACATGGGGGAGCTTATCAATGCGCTGCCCCAAAACAGCTCCAACCGCGTAGTCTGACGCATCACACATGATCTCAAAAGGTGTACCCCAACTGGGGGGCCGAATGATAGGTGTGGACGTCAAAATCTTCTTCAAGGCCCCAAATGCCTTCTTGCAGTCCTCAATAAATGGGGCCTCCTTAACCAACAACTTGCACAAGGGCCGGGCGATTTTGCTGAAGTCCTGGATGAATCGCCGATAGAATCCTGCATGGCCCAGAAAATAGCGAACCTCTATAACCGTTCGTGGAGGTGGAAGGTTGGATATCAGATCCACCTTTGCCTTGTCAACCTTTATCCCCCGATGAGAGATGACGTGCCCAAGTACGATCCCTTGTTTTACCATAAAATGGCACTTCTCCCAATTGAGCACTAGTTTCTTCTCTTTGCACCTCACTAAGACCAGAGTGAGGTGGTGCAAACACTCCTCAAAAGTTGAACTGAAGACCGAGAAGTCGTCCATGAATATCTCAAGAAAACGCTCCACCATGTCAAAAAAGATGCTGATCATACACTGCTGAAAGGTAGCAGGTGCATTGCATAACCCAAAAGGCATGCGTCGGAAGGCGAACGTCCCAAACGGACAATTGAAGGTCTTAATCTCTTGGTCTTCAGGGTCTATGGGGACCTGGTTATATCCGGAATAACCATCCAAAAATCAGTAATACTCGTGCCCAGCCAACCGCTCCACCATCTGATCAATGAACGGAAGAGGAAAGTGGTCTTTCTTGGTGGCGGTGTTCAGCTTGCGGTAGTCGATGCAGACTCTCCATCCAAACTGAACTCGGGTTGGTACCAACTCGCCCTCCTTGTTCTGCACAACTGTCACTCCAGCTTGCTTGGGCACGACATTAATAGGGCTCACCCATTTGCTGTTAGAAATTGGATAGATGATCCCTGCATCCAATAACTTAATTACTTCTCCCCTCACAACTTCTTGCATGGTTGGGTTGAGCCTTCTTTGTGGCTCCCTCGATGGTTTTGTACCTTCCTCTAGATGTATCTTGTGCATTACCACCGAAGGGCTGATTCCCTTAATGTCTTCTATGGTCCAGCCTATAGCTTCCTGATGCTTTCTCAAGACGTCTAACAACTGCTTTTCCTGAGCAGCATGAAGATCTGAAGCTATGATTACAGGCAAAGTCTCTGCTGGACCAAGGAACTTATACTTGAGATTGTCCGGTAGGGGCTTAAGTTCCTTTTTTGGAGGCTTAGGTACTGCTCCCTCCTCTTTCACATTGCTCTCTAGAGGAGCAAACTCCAAAATGGCATTGGCTTGCTCAAGTCATACATCCATGTCCAGATCCTCACCGAACTGAGCAAAGCATGCCTCCAGAGGGTCTTCAGTGCTTGATTCTTCAATAACTTCATCTATGATCTCCTCAATCAAGTAGGCACTTCCGATCTCATCGCATTCCCTCGGCTTCTTGCTGATGTCAAATATGTTCAGCTCCACTGTCATATTGCCGAAGGAGATCTTCATTACCCCTGTCCTGCAGTTGATCAAGGCGTTAGCCATGGCTAAGAATGGTCGCCCTAGGATTACCAGTATCTGAACTCCAACGTTCTGCACCAGCTCAATATCTAGCACTATAAAATCTACTGGGAAATAAAACTTTTCCACCTTAATCAAAACATCCACCACTATTCCCCGTGGTATCTTATCTGACCGGTCAGCCAACTACAGTGTCATGGAGGTGGGCTTCAATTCTCCTAACCCTAATTGTAAGTAAACTGAATAGGGGAGGATATTGACACTGGCTCCAAGGTCAAGCAGAGCCTTCTCAATGTGGCTGACTCCTATCGTGCAAGAGATAGTAGGACATCCAGGGTCCTTGTACTTGATAGGCAGCCTACATTGGAGGATTAAGCTGATTTGCTTGGTCAAACAAACTTTTTTCGGGACATTGGTTTTTCGCTTGACGGTGATCAAGTCCTTTAAGAACATAGCGTAAGACGGCACTTGCCGGATGGCATCCAAGAACGGGATGTTGATCTGCACTTGTTTGAACACCTCCAGAATGTCCTCGAACTTTCCTCCTTTCTTGGGCGCAAGAAGTCTGTCAGGGTAAGGCGCCTTAGGTATAAAAGACCTAGGAGGTATCTTAATAGTGGGAGTGGCGGTAGATGGCTCTGCATCTTTCTCCTCTGTGCTCCCACTTCCTTGTCCTTCTTATGCAGCAGGGTTCTCTTCAGGAAGAACCACTTGGTTATCCACTTGTCTCCCTGACCTAACTGTGACAACGGCTTGCACATGCTCCTGCCCATGCACTGCATTTGATGAACTTCCTTCATGGAACTACAACTTTGGATTCGGCATAGGCTGACTAGGGAGCTTTCCCTTCTCTCTCTCCCCTAGGTGACTAGCAATTTGCCCAATCTAGGTCTCCATCTTGGCAATAGCTTGAATGTTCACCATGGTAGCATTCTTCACATCATTGATAGATTGCCCTATAAGCTATATGAAGGCCTTGAGAGTGTCTTCCAGAGTGGATTGTGAAGAAGAGGCAGGGGCTTGAGTAGGGGCTTGGTATGATGGTGCTGGCTGGGTAGGACGACTTTGTTGGTGAACCGGCTGATGAAATCCAGGGGGGGTATTGAGTGTGGGATTGGTGAGGAACTCCCCCTTGAGTCATAGGCTGGTTCTGCTTCCATGAGAAATTAGGGTGGTTTCGCCACCCTGGATTGTAGGTCTCGGAAAAGGGTCTATTGGCTTACTTCCTATAGTCGTTGAAAGCATTCACTTGCTCCATCGGTGACTCGACAAAATCTGGCAAGGATGGGCAAGTCTGTGCTAAGTGCATGGGACTAGCACAGATGGAACAAAAATCAACATGGAATGGGTTCGCAGCATTGATGGACTTGCTCACGACGAGAGCTTCGACCTTCTTTGTGAGGGCATCTATCTTCATCTTTAACTCAACATCTTCTTTCACCTCATAGATGCCTCCCTTCTTCTGAATGCGAGCAGCTTTATCTCGACAGCTTGAAAAATCCTACTGTTGGGAATTGTCGGATAACTGATCTAAGGTCCTATACGCCTTCTGTCCCGTCAAACTCAGAAATTCGCCTCCGTTCATCGACTCGATCATGCTACGGTTGGATTGAGTTAATCCTTGATAGAAATATTGCACGAGTCTCCACTTCTCGTATACATATGGAGGGCACTTAATCAACATATCTTGAAATCTCTCCCAACTCTAAGAAAATTTCTCATCTTCTTCTTGAGTAAATGAGCTTATTTGCTTCCTACACTCATTGACTTTGGACATGGGGAAGAATTTGTTGTAGAACTTGTTTAGCAAGTTCTCCCAAGAAGTGATGGAACTAGGCATGTTTGAATCCAACCATGCCTTCGCTCTATCATGGAGTGAGAAAGGAAATAGACTAAGATGCACAGACTCTTCAGAAAATTTTTGAAATTTGAAGGTGGCACAGATGTCTTTGAATTTCTTCACATGGCTATAAGGATTTTCGAGGTCCAAGCCATGGAATACGGGTAGGAGTTGGATGACATGGGGCTTAAGGTCAAAGTGAGTGGCATTGGTTGGGGGGTAACACTATATATGAAGGAGAATTTGTTGAAACGGGTGCAAACAAATCCCTAAGTGTCCTAGTATGATCAACGTTTTCTCCCCGATTCCACCCATTCTCACCCGCATGCATGTTATCTCCCATCTCGACAGAATTTCTAAGCCTTCTCCTAAAAGTTTTTTCAATCTCGGGATCTAAAGATGTCAAGTCTAGATTCAAAGATCTCCTACCAAGCATCTACCAACGTACAAACAATTATTTAACCAAAAAGACAAACAAAATAAATAAAGAGAAGAAATTGCAAATGGGGGACAAAATTCTCCAAGGTACAATCTAGGTTAGTTCCTAGGTAGGTGAGGGGGGTCACACTGGACAGACTTAAATCTCAAGACCTTTCCTTGCCAGAATTCACCTTGTCATTGCCCTTAGATAGCTAAGTAGACCCACACTAGCAAAAAAATTTCTTTTTACTTTTTTTTTTTAAGATTACAAGAAAAATAGCACAAACAAATTAAGAAAAATAAAGACTAACACAAATGCATATAATGACACAAAGGTAGCAACAAGGGCAAAAATTAAAACTTACAAGATTGGACCAAAAAATGTTTTGGCAAAAATTTCTGCTACTGAACCTATCCACGAGCTGCCTCCTGTGTTGAAATCGATCGATCGGATGTTCTAGTTGATCGATAGAATCCTTGGTCGATCGATCGAATCTTTGAAACTTTGCAGGACCAGGAACAGAAACAGAACAAAAATTCTCTTTTCCCTTTTTTTTTTTTTTGCACAAATCAAAAACTAATAAACAGTAATATGAAGCATAAAACTACACAAAATTTTTAATTAAACTAAAATAAACTAAAAGATATCAGACAAACAGGAAAATGATGTAAAACAGAAACAAAATATGAGCAAAATAGACTAGAGAAAAGAAATACTTACCTGATTTCGAGCTGCTGCTGTCTGCAGAATGTTCGCTCAATCGAAGTTGTGTTCGATTGATCGACTTTTTGTCAGGCGAATGTTCTCTCGATCGATCGAATGTCAATCGATCGAAATATGACTCGATCGATCGACTTTTCAAGGCACTCAGTAAGTTGCAGCAGCTGCAGAAACAAAATAGAAACATAGAACACAGAACAAAGCTAAACAACAGAAAAATGAAACAAAAATCTATCTAACTAGTAGAAAAACAAAATCAATCAAACAAAAACCAATTTTTGAACCGATTTCCCAGGCAACGGCGCCAAAAACTTGTTGTGCAAATTATAATACTCACAAGTGAATGAATCGTTTGCAATATAGCGTTTTGCAAGTGCGAGGTCGATCCCACAGGGAATTGTGTTGCGAAAATTAATCTCTATTCAAACTAATCCTATTTTAACCTAGTTCCAAAATTTAGGGGTTTTTGATAAAAGAAAACAAAAACAAAACAAATGAAAATAAAGGGGTCTAAGGTTTTGGAATCCACACCCACCAAATCATAGCAACCTATTCTCATGCTCATCACACATATTTGAAGTTTTCACATGCAAATCTTAGGTATGCTCTACTTTGCTTTAAAAATTGTTTAAATCATTCAATGAATCCATTCTTGCACAAATCACAAAAGATATCTAGTTTTGACTAAATCATCAAATGTATCCATGAAATGAAACACATCGAATATCCAACATTTTGATAAATGAAAACCCAAGCCATCAATTTAATGAAACTATTTCAAATCATCACTTGTATCCGGAAAACACAAGAGATATCCAAAAATCATCTCAAAAATCGAAGTAGAACAATGAGAAATCAAAACCCATAAACTCAAATAGCATAAACAAGCATGGAAACTCAGTTTCTCTTTAATGGTGAGGTTTCATCCTCAAGCCTAGATGAAATATTAGCTACACATAACTAAAGAAAGCATAAATAAATAACAAGAATTCATTAAAATCAAAGAAAACTTACAAAGAATTGAAGTTCTAGGTCAAAATCAACACAAAAGATCTAAACTACAGTGAGAACGGCGCCTAGGGCTCTCCCAAGCGTCTTCTCTTGTTCAAAAATGAGAAAATAATGGTATTTATAGAGTTAGCTAGGGTTTCTGAAATTTCAGCTCCGCATTAATTCAATCGATCAATCGATTTTATAATCGATCGATAGACTTGGGGCAATTTTTGATCGATCGACTTGAGATTCGATCGATCGACTTCCCAGTAATTCTGAATTTCCAGCTTTTATGTATTTTCACTTGAAAATTACCATTTTTCTCTTAATGTCCTGCAAAAACGCAAAAACACCAAAACTAACCAAAACATTAGAAAATAACAAAGCTAAAGGTTTAACTAATGTAAATCAAAGGGTCCGAATATACACTTTTTGGCACTCATCACTAGACATGCCATGTGACCACCTAACTCATGGTGAGACCACTACCACTCCCCCTCAAAGGGTGAACGGTATTAACCTTCCTAACCCATGCCTTCTTACCACGAGGTGTAGTTTTGTGACTCTTGTCCAACTCTTTTAACCTAGTCAAAACCACCATCATTATGTTGTATAACACCAAGTAACTATTCCTAAAATGGGAATTCTTACTCTTATGCTCACGAAGTCACTTGGATTCAACTTAAAATAGCTAGGTTGGATATGACCAACTTTGCCACCATAATGGCAAGTAGGAACAAACTTTGGAGAAGCTTGCCTCCTATGCGAAGGGACAAACCTGGACACCCAAGACTCTACAACATGTTTTTCTTGGAGCATCCTTCTTATTCTAAGGTCTTTGGGATTTCAATTGATAGCAATTTAGTCTAATGTGACCAACAATCCCACAATGATTACATATAGGAACAAACTTAGCTTGAGTTTGATTTTCTAAATGAGCCTTGGGTTTGGGCTTCACACAATTATTCACGCAAAAAAATTTGCCCTTATCCAAGCATATTATATTGGCCTTAACTTCTTCAACTTTTACAAGCTTAACAAACAAAGTCTTTCTTTTAGAATTAGAAGCATGCGGCGTAGAGGTATCCTAGTTATCAACAATCATACTAGGCTTGTTATAAACATTATTTTGAACACGAAACAAGTTTTTCAGATTATCACTAGAGAGCCTATGTGAGAGTTCCTTAGAGTCTTTCAAGTCATTCTCAAGTGATTTATTATTTTCAACAAGCACAATATTTTCAAATTTCAAATAGACAACTAAGGCATGTGATTCAAACAATTAAGCAACCAATGACTCTTTTTCATGCTCAACATCATTAAGCTTTCTACAGAAAATTTTTTATTGATTTTCATCAATTTTATACATTCCTTATATAGCTTGTTATAGGCCGTTTGAAGGTCATAATCAAGGTTGATGGTTAAATAATAACCAAAACTCTAATAGAGACTTAACATTAACACCTCAGGTCTAAAACTCTTTTTTACCACACTGAATTCTAGAGTAAAATCTTTAATAAATTCATGTCCGGAAGTCCATTTAAATAGACTTGTAAAGAAAACCTAGTTCTAGTTGGAATATGATTAGAGCAAAATTCGGCCAAATTTTTGAACACTTGGTAGTGTGGGGAAATTTTGGAATTGTAAAAGTCCGAATTTGGGAAATCATATTTTAGAGAGATTTGTACTTTTTTTAGATAACTTTCCATTGCTGCTAATTTCACCGCCATAAGATAGTTGAACCAAAAGTTATGGCTAAAACATTGAGACATGATCAATCTAGAATTGACAAATCAGTTTTTAACTTTGCTTAATGAAATTCCGGTTTGCTCATTTGCTTGATTGATGAAACTTAACGACGTCATATATGTCTTCTATTCCTTAATTGATTAGGCTTAACCACATCCTATAGGTCTTCCAATTTGAGTTAGATTCTTGAATTTGAGTCCATCATTACGTCTTGGATAAACAGCTTCACTAACTTAACCATTATACTAAAACTTACAACCAAATAAGTTTTGACACCGAATTTGCCAAGACTAAAAACCTATTAGTAACCATACCTAGAATAGTAATCAGCAAACATCATGAAGTATTGATAACCACCTCATGCTTGGATACTCATAGGACCACATACATCAGTATGCACTAGCTCAAACAAATCTTCGGCTTTACACCCTTTCGCAGAAAAAGGTCTCATGATCATTTTACCCTCCAAACTTGATTCGCACAGTGGATAATCTTGAAAATCCAATGAGCTAAAAAATCAATCATTAACCAGTCTTTGAATCCTCTATGAGTTAATGTGACCAAGACGTAGATGCCGAAGGTATGCTTCATTAGTAGAAGGAATCTTTCTTTTTGATGCTAAAGCATTATGAGTTGGTTCTAAAACATAATGATAACAACATATAAATCATGAGTAATAATATACAAACCATCTATAATGATACCAGAACAGATAAATAAATTACTCTTCCTTATTATCACTGTATCCTTCAAAATAAAGGTGTAACCACACTTACCCAAAAAAGTCACAAAAAATCAAATTTTTATGTATATTGGGTACATATAGACAGTTGGTTAATATTAAAACTCTTTACTTAAAATAAAGTTCAACAACTCCAATGGAGTGGACCGAAACCATCTTCCCATCTCCAAGCATCAAGTGCACCTCCCCTTTATTCAGTTGCCTAGTTACTTGGAACCCTTACAACGAATTGCAGACATAATTAGTTGATCCTGAATCCACACACTAGTAATTAGTGGGACTCGCGACTAAAAATGTTTCAACTAATAAAGAAGATATCTCACCTTGACCTATGAATGCAAGAAACTTAGTGCAGTTTTTCTTCTAGTGCACTCGCTTATCACAGTGGTAATGATTACCAACTCTTTTTCCCTTTGTCCAATTTTCAACTTTATTAAACCTCTTAACAAAGACTTTGCCAACTTGTTTAACCTGCTTCTTCTTCTTCTTCTTCTTCTTCTTTCCTTTTGGCTTGGAAGTGGAATCTTGTGCCATGTTAACAGATACCTTGGCCTTCAAGATGTTGTTTGCTAATTCATCAGTCGGACAATGGTGTTCATTGTCATATTCTATCTAAACTGATTGAAGGAGATACGCAGGGATTGGAGTATTATTTCCACATGTGATTCACCATTAATCTCAGTACCCAGAACTTCCAGTGAATTGAGCATAGCTATCATAGATAGACAATGCTTGCTTACAAGGGTACCTTCAACCATCTCTAAGTTTAACCAAGATCTCATCATCCTTTATTTAGCAATATGATTTTGGTCTTCAAACATTTCCTTCGAGATGATCATCACGCCATTGGCATGATCAATATCTTGAAGTTGATGCTGTAGTACATTGGACACAGAGGCCAAAACAAAACATTTTGCCATTTCATCTGACTTTTTCCAATGTTCAATTGATGTCTAACAACATTAGATGCATTAATAGCTAGATCAATGGGACTAGCTTTAGTTAGCACTTGTTTGTGCTCCTCAACGGTGAGCACAATGTCCAAATTATGTTTCCAATCTACATAATTGGGATCTGATAGCCTATTTTGATTCAAGATAGTTGAGAAATGGCTAAACGAAGACATTTTTATTCTGAATTATAAAAATTTAGCATATTGAAAATTGAAATTGACTTCTTAAATAAAAAGCAAGCGTGTGCACAAGTGTCAACAAAAATAAGCACAGCGGACAGTAAATGACACAGAGATTTTTGTTGACGAAGTGGAAACTCAATCAAGAGAAAAGCCACTCTGGGGCAGCCAAACCCAGGAATTCCACTATTCAGAAGACAAAGCTAGATACAAGATAATAACACTCACATATACCCGATGCAGTGGTCGTACCTTGCTCTCTGACATGTAACCCAACACAAACGCTTCCCAACCAGGTCTTCTACCTGAAGGGGTCTTCAATGGAATACTTTACCTTAAGGCCAACCCTTAAGATAGACTTTAGATGTAGCGCAGCAACAGCACACTTGTAATGGCTTCAGAGGAAAAATCACGTCTCTGAGCAATTGTGGAATTCAATACCGAATTCTTGCAGTTCTCAATGCCCAGGGGCCTCTATTTATAGGCTGGGGGCTCAAATGAGTGTCAGGAAAAATATAGCTGGGCGCCGTCCGGACGGTGGTCATGGCCGTCCGGACGGACAACTGTGCGAGAGGATTTTCCAAAAATTTCACTGAGAAATCTTTCTTGTTTAAGAGCCACGTCCGGACGGGATGGCACATCGTCCGGACAGTCGCACGTCTGCTGCAAGTAATTTCCTTATAAGGCTTCACACGTCTGGACCATGGGGGAGAGCGTCTGGACGGCTGAACTTCAACACGCAATTTCCATATCTGCTATGTGCGGATCCGGACCATGAGAGGCAGTCGTCCGGACGGTTGAAGTCGAATCGGCAATTTCCATATTAGTTGCACGGACGTCTGGACTGAGACTGACTGACGTCCGGACGGTGATATTTGAATTGCGATTCTTGCCTTAAGGAAATGCGCGTCCAGACGGGATACCACATCGCCCGGACGGTTGATCGATCTTTCCTTTATCGAAACTTGGAAAGAATCTGAGACTAGTCGAGTACCAAGTGGCGTCCGGACGTGCTACTGAGACGTCCGGACAGATGCAAGCTGGATAGAAACTTCTCGACACAGTGGAGGGTCCGGATGGAAATGCACGTTGTCCGGATGGATGATGCTTGGTCTAACTGGCGTCCGGACGGGTGGAACAGTGGTCAGATGGGCATCCGGACGGGATGGCCCGATCATCCGGACAGCTGACAGGGAACCGAAATCTTCAATCTTTCACGCAGTGCAAAGTCTTCTAAGAGTGCTCTGAATAGTGGAATCCCTGTTTACAGTATCTTTACACACACAAGTGATTTTGTCCAGAATGAGGCCAAAATACTAACAAACTCCCCCTTTGGCCATTCTGGGACAAAAATCACTTGACCGGTTTGGAAATACATTCCCGGTCCAAACAAAAATTACTCCCCCTTTTTGTCACAAAGGGACAAAGGGTAAAACAGCGTAATGAAAACCAACTATAATAAAAATTACTCCCCCTAGCGGTCTCAGAAGGACCCGGGAAACAGAGTAATATAAGTCAAAACAGTTTTACAGACATAAGTCAAAAGTCTTTAAACAAAAAGACAACAAAACAAAACAAGAGGGAATCAAACATCCTCAGGCAGGGGTATAGTCCTATCTGCATCATCCTCTTCATCACTGCTGCTAGGATGATGAAAATTCAGGCATTCCAGAAGGTCCAGCTGGTTTTGCTCTACACGCAGGTTGATGGAGTGTATCTCTTGCTGCATGGAGGACATAGTCACCTGTATAGTGCTTATCCCCCCCTGAATGGCAGCAAGGGCCTCCATGATTTGTGAATAGTTGACCTCCAGCTCAGATGGCGGGACAGTCCGGGAGGATGAAGCCATATCCGGAAAACCAACAGGCATGGTAGCAGCTATGGGCACCTCATCATTGGAGTCATCCCTCTGCAGCTGCGCATTAGACTTCATCAATGTCTGCTTGCTGATGGGCTGCTAGATCTTCATCTTCTGTTCGCCAGTAACATTGACTCCCGACTAAAGAATAATTTGAGTGAGCAGGCAGCGAAACGGGAGACCGGCGTTTCCCTCATCACGAGCCTCCAACATAACACCGAGAATATGCTTGCACAGGCAAGCGAAGGTGAACTGCATAGACAAACTGGGCCTGTTTCAGGATCAGATCACTGCGCCGAGCAACAGGCCAGATGTTCTGCTGAATGATCTTGGCCAGCATGCTGTGGGAGGGGGGTAAGGCACCAATCCTGATGGAGGTAGAACGCTCCTCGCCTTGGGGAATAGCATTGAAGAATTACCTGAGATCGTCCAGGGAAGGAGGAAGCACTACCTCATTGTATGGGCTGGCAGAAATCTCGAGTACTGGGACTCGGATGATGGGACTGATGACCTGAGGATCAACAGTGATGATATGACCTGCAATGGTGGACTGAAGCACCAATCCACGATCATCGTTCTGCACCACTTCCAGATTGGCGTAGAAGAGTTTTACCAGTCTAGTGTACACCACACATGCATAGCTATGTAGATATCCCCAATTGTATGTCTGGATAATGGCATGAATTATGTCCAGCAGTGGCACCATGATATCAGACCGGATGACGTTCCGCTCAGCAATGACTGTGCGGTCCATAGTCTTGGCCTGGAGTGTAGCCCTATCTTCCACAGTCCTCTGGCGGACCCTACGCTGTGGACTACCTGCAGACATGATTCTGCACAAGAAACCAACAAGATTTGCAGCAAAAATCCAAAATGATAGTCTTGTTAGGTCATGAAAAATATTGGACAGAATAACAGCAGTAAAAAGGACATTTGCTAAAATAAAAACAGAATTTATCACAATTTAGTCCTAAAAACATCATCACAAATAATCCCAATATGGCAGACATAACATAAATATTCCTAAAGAAACCAATATTCGAACAAAAATTGAAGAGAAAAGGTTAAAAAGGAATACCTGGAAAGTGATATAATGTGCAAAAGATGACAAGGAGCAACCAAAAAAAAAACAAAAGCTCACAAATTTTACTCACAAGCAGCCAAAAAGAGTCATTTAGCGGGGTATGAAGGATAGAGCGGCGATTCTGGGGTATATATAGCCTCTGTGGGGACCCCGTCCGAACGGTGCATTAACGTCGTCCGGACGCGCGCTACATTGGGAACAAGTAGACAGGTTGCTCGCGTTCGGACGGTTTTACTAACCGTCCGCCCAGTGGTTGCCGCGCGCGTCCGGACGCAAGCAGGTCCCGTCCGGACGATTGGGCTCCATTCTCGTTCGGACTCCAAGAGAGTACCGTCCGGACTGCTGATCCGTCCGGATACCAAGAGAGACCGTTCGGATGCTCCACATTGAAACATCAGAAAACTGAGGAAAATGCACAAAAATCAAATTTTTCCCAAGTCAGTTTCAAAACACGCATGTATAAACTACTGATAACACAATCAGAGAGCATCTCAAGACTAAACAGAGATATAAAAGAGAGTTGAGAAATCAATTAGCACAAATAAGTTCCTAAACATGCAAAATTCAACCAGCCAAATCAACTCATGCAATGCGTGTGTGTGTGAAGACAAAAACCCTCAAGGTAAGACTTTCAATGACATGACAAAGAGTAACCAGATTTCCTAGATAGGAGAGAAAATAAATGGAAGATAAGCCAAAAGTCAAACCTTATAACTTACTAGGGCCTAGCCACCCTCATCTGATACACTCCCCTTGAGATGCAGCACCTAAGTGATTTACTTGTACCATGAAGGACAACGTAAATGTTTTATTTGCACGTAGAGGGCAAGGCATAAAGCAAATGTAGCACCTAAGCAGTGAATATACACTTTAAAGCACAGAAGTCATATGATTAACTGCTTGTTTCTTACGGTGCTGCAAACTAAAGGGAATGCCAGAGTTTATAGGTGCTAGGTTCAACTAGCATGTGGTCAATTTGGTTATCTTATCAAAATCTTCTTCTCTTATCAGAATTTCTAGAAACAAAAAGTCAGAGAAGGAAAGATGTACCTTATAGGGGAGACGTGGATAGTGCACATTTTTCATCGCATGAGAAAAGAAGCTATCCAATTTTTTGCATATACAGGAAAACACTTGGCAAATTATAGTCAAAAACTCTCAATTATATCTAAGTAAAGTAAATTAATATCCAAAGAATTGAGATATCAGGAGAAAATACATGCAATTATCTGATAAGCCAAGAGAAAAAAATATCCCGCAAATTCTCCCCAATTTATTTTTTATTTTTTATTTATTTTAAAAAAATGCAATATGAAAAAAAAAAAAAAAAACATCATATGCAAGGCAAGATCAAACCTGATGATGTCAATACAAAAAAACAGTTGCTCGACTTGCTTTTTCTGTCTTCCCCAATAAACACCTGCAAAGGTCTCCAAACAAAATATAGGGGGCAAAAACAAAGTACCACTGGTTCCTAGATTGCAAATAAAATATAATAGCAAAATAAGCAATCAAACCTGATGCCATAGAATTAGGAACCAAATCCTAGGCATGAACACCCGAACCTGCTAGGTGCGTCTGTTCCCCCTCATGGGGTGACGGTCTTTCTTGATCCAAGCCTGCCTTCCTGTGGGTGGTTGTTGGTATGACGTCATCATCCACTCCATCATATTCTGCATCCAGATAGATGGCTCATTGTGGTGTTAATCTGCTTCCACCTTCTGTGGCCTTCTAAGGTGCTTGGCCGATGCAAATCGTTGCTGAGGCCACTGATACTGAGATGCCCGAACCCAAGGAGCATGAGACCAAGGTGCTTGATATTGATGAGCTTGATGCCTTGGTGCTTGTCTCCATGGTGCTTGATAAGGTGCCTGATACCATGGAGTCTGATGCTGGGCTGCAGGTCTAGTGCCTTGATGGGCTTGTCTGGGCACTTCTTTCTTGGCTTTGGCCTTTTGTGCTTTCAGAAGGGAGCACTGAGGACGAACATGCCCACTTAGACTGCAGTGATGGCAAATAGGAGGTCTTCTGTTGGAATGAGGCTCCTGAGTGCCTGGAACATCATCGTTGACTATGTCTTTCCCTTTATCTTCAATAGTGGGAGGAGGCTCTGAGACTGTAGGCTTCACAAACACAGTCTTTCAGGAAGAAGGAGCATCAGAAGAGGAAGCTACATACCTGAGACCAGTCTTGTCAGTTGGGCTCTTCTGGATAGACAGCATACGAGTAAGCTTTTCATCAGTGACTCTCTCTCTAGTTGGAGCTGTGTCTCTAGTAGCTTTTCCTCGACCTCTTGTATTCTAAGCAGTAATGAACTCTTTTCAGTTTGCAGGGTGTTCAGATCATAGAGGTGTTACTTACGACCATCTCTCAGCTTCTCATACTCTAAATAGAGTGTCTTGTATGCTTCCTTGAGCTCGACCTCATTATCACTATGCTCTGAGTAATACGAGTCTTCTTCTTCAACATGTGGGGCTACAAAGGCTAGAAATTTTTCAGACTCTAGAGCGTCTTCTTCTAACTCGTCACTGAGAGTCACGTTGTATGCCTTCCCCTTGCCCTTTTTTAAGGTTCCCACAATCAGCCCGGATATGCCCAAAGCCCGAGCATTCAAAACATCGGGGTCCTCTAGGGTCTTTCTTCTTTTCTTCCTCAGGTTCAGCTTCTCTGGGAGGTTTCTTTACTCTTTCAAAAAACTTCTTCTTGAACCGATCATCTTTCATTAGTCTTCTGAAATTCTTGGCTAACATAGCCACAGCTTTTTCTTCATCCTCAGAGTCATCTTCAGATGAGGCTTCTACCTTCTTTTTGGAAGCCTTTAGAGCAATGGTCTTCAACTTCTTGACCGGGGGTAGAGACAGCTCATATGTTTGAAGAGATCCTACCAGCTCTTCAATCTTCATTTCCTCAAGATCCTTGCTTTCCTCAATGGTGGTCACCTTGATCCTGAAACGCTCAGGCAAAGATCTTAGAATCTTTCGGATTAGTTTTACATCTGAGATAGGTTTCCCAAGACTTACCATGGAGTTCCTCAGGTCACTCATCATGGAGTAAAACTCTCCAAAAGTCTCTTCTTCCAACATCTTAATTTCTTCAAATCTCGAAATCAACATTTGAAATTTGACAGATTTAACAAGTTTCGTGCCTTCATATGTTGTTTCCAAGATTTGCCATGCTTCTTGGGCTGATTCACAATTTGAAATTTTTGCGAATTCAGATGGAGAAAGTGCTTGGCATAGAGCATGGAGGGCTTTATCATTTGAAAGGCGTGTGTTCTTCTGAGGGACTAGTTCAGGTGTTGCATCCTCTGGTTTAGTCCAACCAGTTTCAACAATACCCCAACAGTCAATAGATTTCAAAAAGAAACGCATACGTGCCTTCTAATAGCCATAGTTCATACCATCAAAGGTAGGAACAGAATTAAGAGTTTGAGACATAATATAGAAGTAAAAAAAAATAACACTCAAGAATTAAATCTACACATAGTGTACCGAGCTCTGATACCAATTGAAAATTGAAATTGACTTCTTAAATAAAAAGAAAGTGTATGCACAAGTGTCAACAAAAATAAGCACAGCAGAAAGTAAATGACATAGAGATTTTTGTTCACGAAGTGGAAACTCAAACAAGAGAAAAACCACTCCGAGGCAGCCAAACCCAGGAATTCCACTATTCAGAAGACAAAGCTAGATATAAGATAGTAACACTCACATATACCCGATGCAGTGGTCGTACCTTGCTCTCTAATGTGTAACCCAACACGAACGCTTCCCAACCAGGTCTCCTACCTGAAAGGGTCTTCAATGGAATCCTTTACCTTAGGGCCAACCCCTAAGATAGACTTCAGATGTAGCACAACAACAGCACACTTGTAATGGCTTTAGAGGAAAAATCACGTCTCTGAGCAGTTGTGGAATTCGATACCGAGTTCTTGCAGTTCTCAATGCCCAGGGGCCTCTATTTATAGGCTGGGGGCTCAAATGAGCGTCAGGAAAAATATAGCTGGACGCCATCCAGATGAAGGTCATGGCGGTCCGGACGGACAACTGTGAGACAGGATTTTCCAAAAATTTTGCTGAGCAATCTTTCCTGTTTAAGAGCCACGTCCGGACAGGATGGCACATCGTCCGGACGGTCGCACGTCCACTGCAAGTAATTTCCTTATAAGGCTTCGCGCCTCTGGACCATGGGGGATGAGCGTCCGGACGACTGAACTTCAACATGCAATTTCCATATCTACTATGCGCGCGTCCGGACCATGAGAGGCAGTCGTCCGGATGGTTGAAGTCGAATCGGCAATTTCCATATTAGTTGCACGCGCGTCCGGACCGAGGCTGACTGACGTCCGGACGATGATATTTGAATTGCGATTCTTGCCTTAAGGAGACGCGCGTCCGGATGGGATAACACATTGTCCAGACGGTTGATCGATCTTTCCTTTATCGAAACTTGGAAAGAATCTGAGACTGGTCGAGTACCGAGAGGCGTCCGGACGTGCTGCTGAGACGTCCAGACGGATGCAAGCTGGATAGAAACTTCTCGACACAGTGGAGGGTCCGGACGGAAATGCACGGCGTCCGGACGGATGATGCTTGGTCTGACTGGCGTCCGAACGGTATGGCACCTCGTCTAGACGGATGGAACAATGGTTAGATCGGCGTCCGGACGGGATGGCTAGATCGTCCGGACGGTTGACAGGGAACCGAAATCTTCGATCTTTCACGCAGTGCAAAGTCTTCTAAGAGTGCTCTGAATAGTGGAATCCCTGTTTACAGCAACTTTACACACACAAGTGATTTTTTCCAGAATGAGGCCAAAATACTAACACATATATTAGGCATATGAATTTAGCATTAAATATAATATACAAACCCAACTAAAAACACACAATATATACAAATGGAACGACAACCTAATGATGTAATTAAAAACACCCTCCGAAGGGAACAGAGCCCACGGCCATGGTGAGATGCTTTTAACTACCTTGATTAGGCGAGATTCTTTCTCATTATTAATGTTACAAAGATATTAGTAATTTTCCACTTTATCTTTAGTCTCTGATCTTTAAGATAATGTAGCTCCAAAAGGAGATTAATATTCTACATTAGCCAAGTGTGTACCATCAAGTAGATTTGATGTAATTGTCAAGTAACTCCACAGAAGTGTGGTCGCTCTAGATAGATAACCACATCTCCACTATCCCATACGAAAAATCTACTCTTGTAATACGTAAAGCAAAGAGACCATCCGAATGGAGCGGGGCCCGTGGCCAAGGCAATATGCCTTTACTTCATCATTACTGTAGACTTATGATGGAGACTACAAGATTCAAAACCTTGAACCTTTCTCCCACTTGATATTTTAAAAAACATATGGGTTTTAGAGAAATTGTAATCTCATTACAATTGAGACCTTGCCTTTTGTGTTTCTAAAAGAAAACACAGTTCCTAATAACATTAGGAACCTCTAACATTAATCTTACTTTATTTATATTAAAAGATAAACTCCCAATCCTCTTAATACCATTCAAATTTATCCATTAAAATCTGGTAATCTTTCGTACCAAATTCATAAAGAAACACATCATGATTATGGTTACTAAGAAAACACTCAATCCATGAATCAAATTCATGGTTAGTATGCCCAAAGTATCTTAATTATGTATCAAACACACAATTAACCTTTTTGTGGTATTTTGGTTTTTCAACCACGGTACCACCCTTTTATGACGATTAAATCATTACAAAAAAATACCATGAACCATTCTCTTGTTACTAGTGATCAAAATCAATATTAGGTCATTAATCACCAATAAAAGAAATCACATAAAAAACAACTTTCCACAATTTCATGCTCTTTATGCCTAAACTTGAAACCCGATTTCAAGAATAGCAAAACTTCGTGAAATTGATCTTGTAAAATCTTTCCTTTGTTTTTATCAATACGTTGTACTAGTATATAACGTATTCCACAGTCAAACTATTTTAAATCTTTGATTATGACACAATACAGATTTTTACAACTTTAAACATTCTGCAGGATTTATGAATTCCAAATTCGTCGATGAATGGTAAACTGATCTTGACTATTTTGATAAAAATTGAAACGTTAATCTGTTCAGACCAAAACATCAACCACAATTTTTACATGCAAACAAAAAGTTTTGAAACATTTTTAGTACTTGTGTATATATATCTATTAAAACTCGTAATCCCCACAAGCTTACTGTAAAATACAACAAGTGTTTCGAATGCTAAATTCAATTAAAATAGAAAACAACCTCTAAACTACTTGAAATTTTTCAGTCTAGATCCTAATATGTTAAAGAACATGTTCCAGGTCTTGGAAAACAATTTCAGTCTTTGGAGATCCTCAGAAAAATTCAGAACATTGGCTATAGAAACACAGAAAAACAGTTTTCTACAAACTTCTTTCTTCACAAGCCCAATCTCCCCTTTTTGTATCGCATGCATAGTTTCTCTCTAGCCATTGTTTTAATTAAAAAAGGAAAAAAAAAAAAAAAAAAAAAAAAAAAAAAAAAAAAAAGCAACCCAATAAATAAAAACCCTGACTTGGTTAAATTACATAAACTTGGTGAGGGACCTGAAAGGAAAAAATAAAAACTAGGTTAATAGGCATGTGACCCAATTAACTCAATAACTATCACCAGTTACTTGCAAGAAAAGCTTAAGAAAAGCTTTCTCACAGTGTTAATTATGATCACCCAATGCACTGAGAATGTTGACGATAATATTTGTCTCATGCATAAATGCATCAAAGTGATTTAACTTCACATTTGAGTACAGAATTCTCTTAGGATTCAGAATCAATATCATAAGAAGTCTTGAGAGTATGTTTCTTCCATCGACAGTATTTGAGTGAGAAAAAAACTTACATGGTCTGTTCTGTACATAACACCTAAACATCGACCCGAAGCCTCCGACTTTGCTTGAACAAGATAAATCACAAGGATTCGATGTGTAACAATCTTCCCAAATGAATGTCTAATTCCATTACCGACTGCGAACTATATAAAGTTTAAGACTACAAGGATTGTACACTAAGACATTGTGTGATAACCTTGTTACTTACACCGTAGACCATATTCAATGTAATCTAAGGGCCTTTTCACGTAGAAAGTATATAGAATCATTATTAAGCACATAAAATATCATATGCCTTATGCTAAAAAAATAGATCAGTGAATAACAACATTTATTCGTAACAAACTTATATGTCAACAGTACAATAGTATTTATGGCATAAATCCCAACAATTTAGACCTTCGTGTCAAGATAGAAAAAGTTGTCATTTTGACTTGAAATGGGAAAAACTAAATTCCCTTTCCTTCTCTCCATTTTCTTTTTTTTTTTTTAAAAAAAAATGAGACCTGGTCAAGAGACAATTAAAAGCTCACAACTGACATACATCTTTATCATGGATATGATGAACTCAAAGTGATCAAACCGTGTACCTCAATCAAACCACAATCTACACACACATGATGAATTTTTTCTAATTGACAGAAGGCATTTAATGAATTGTCAAGGCTAACACATGTCAAGTGTTGTGTGTGAGAAATTCCATAAGCGGAGACAACACGTACATGTGATAGGAGGAGAGACAACCTCACATGAAAGTAGGCAACACATTGGATACAAAAGTCAAACCTTATGCACTTTAGGATTCCTTACAAGCTACCAGGGCCAAAAAACACTTATACACTGGAACTTTAGATGGTTGCAAGATATCAATCAAACCCTAGACCACCACATTGGGTAACAATGAAACATATGCTAAAGTATCTTTGGAGAACGAGCGATTATACACTTGTCTACCAATGTGAGGATTTGATAGCAACTCATTACATAGATTCTGACTTTCAGTCAAAAGTGATTCCCAGAAGTCTACCTCAGGGTATGTCTTTACCCTAAGTGATAGAGCCATTAGTTGGACAAGTGTGAAGCAGTCCTGTATTATTGACTCCACTATAAAAGCTTGAATATGTTGCGGCATGTGAGGCTGCAAAGGAAGCAGTATGGCTTAGGAAGTTCTTAGCGATTCTTGGTATTATAAGTATAGAGTAGTCTCTTGTTAAGTTATTTTGTGATAATAGTGGAGCCAGGGACGGAGCCAAAAAATATTTTGAGCAGGGGCCAAGCCGCCAAGGCATGAAGTCGATCAAACTAGCTTTTGACAAGGTCATGACCCTCTTACCCCGCACCCTGGCGCACCCATTATAGCCTGGAGGCTCTTTGGGCTGGAACCAGTGATAGAGCCAAAGTTTTAGTTCAGGGGGGTAATTTTATTTTTGTAAAAAAAATATTATTTTATGAATAAAAAAAATCGATTAAAACTATATAAAACAAAAAGTATAACTAACAAAAATTTAATTATTGTTTAAAACAGATTATTGTAAGATACAATTTATTTTATCAGGCTCTTCGAATTTGGTCTTTATTAATCAAAATTGTTTTCTTAAACAATGATCTGCTAAAAGATTTGCTAAATTTACCCTGATACAAATTCATTTAGTATTTGATTGGAGCTCAATAAAATCATTGTTGTTCTCCATATTTTTAGGTAACTACAATTATATATTTCATACAATTAAAATATGTAATAAAAACTATATATATTCATTAATTTATTAATTTAATTGAAAAATCTAAATATAAAAGCTTAATCAATATTAAAGTTTGATTACATACCTAAAACTTTTTAAGAAACGGAAATTGTCAAAAAGCAATTGATTTTAAATAATTGTTTAAGGCTCGAAGAAAAAAAAATTTTGAAAGATCGTTAATAACGACTTCAAAATTTCACATAAATCTAAATCGCAATTTTGCTTTTCACTGTTAATGCTCTTTGTCTTTTGCTTGCCCTTTCCTTCTAAATTGAAACTTTATTTACTTGTTTGTTTGTTTGTTTTTTTGTTTGTTTGTTTTTTTTTAAAGTCGGCACCTTATCTATTGAGAACTATACTTTAGGCTTTTTTCTTTTCTCTTTTTTTAACTGTGTTGGGCTACTAGTATAGAGAGTTAAGTGGTCTGGATTGATTTAGAAAAAAAAAAAAAGGTTTGGACTGAAGTGTTGATGCCACTTACTCGTTTTCTTTTTGTAAGTAAATATATAGGAACTTTTGTTTTTAAACTTGGCCCACTCACTACTGACGCGTTAAAAGAAAGAAATATTAGTTAGTCTTACTTCCAGCGTGGTCCACAAACAGTCAAACAAAGAAAACTTATTTAAACGGTGTGTTTAATAAAGGGGCATCTTGTATCGTCTTCTTCCCCTTTTCATCTAAAACCTAAACCAAAAAGCTTGAAAAGTTGCAAAAAAAAAAAACCAGACGTCTCAGCGCTGCATGCGTCGTTTGCCCTTGATCCACGATTGAGGGTTGGCAACCAGGGCATCCGGGAATTTTTTAGTGCAGTAGTAAGGAAAAAAAAAATTGTATCTTAGACTTGGATGGAATATATAGGTAATTTTTTTTTTTCAAGAAATTGGGGGGGGCCGTGGCCCCTACCGCCCCCTCCCCCCCTCCCTCCGTCTCTGAGTAGAGCAGTTGCACAATCCAAAGAACCAAGAAACCTTAGGAGAGGGAAACACATCAAGCACAAGTATCATCTCATTAGAGAGACAGTATCTCGAGATGATGTAGGCATAGAAAAGATTCCATCTTTTCAAAATTTGGTAAACCCGTTCACTAAGACCATGCCATAGAAGATTTTCGAATCTCACTTAAAAGTAATGAGAGTCAAATGTCTACATTAAGGGCAAGTGTGAGTTTGTTAGGGATTATGCCCTAAACCCCAATGATTTATCATGATATTAAAAGTTTGTGATGAATATAAGTTGTTATTCACTAATTAAATTATTTGAGCATATGTCATATGATCTTTTCACATGATTATTATGATTATGTATATTGTGCACATGAAAGGTTCTTAGATTACATTTATGAACTTTGGTGTGAGTAACGGGGTTATCACACAATGTCTTAGTCCGTAAACCTTGTTGTTTTAAAACTTTATGTGTTCCCAGTAAGTAATGGAATTGGACATTTTATTTGCAAAGACAGTTACACATCGATCATGAAGATTTATCTTGATCAAGTGAAGTTGTAGGCTTTAGGTTGATGTGTAGGTGTATTGCACTGAACGGACCACATAAGTCGTTTTTTCTCAAAAATACTATCAATAAGAATGATTGTAACTCCCAAGACTTCTTATGATGTTTATTATAAATACTGAGAGGATTGTGAACTTAGATGTCAAGTGGGGGTCACTTTGATGCATTTAGGAGCAAGACTTTTATTGTAGTCAAAATTCTAAGTGCATTGGGTGGCCACATGTAGCATTGTGAGAATGCTTTTCTCAAGAACGAATCCAAGTTCTTTATTCAAAGGAAAAGAAAATTTCCTTTGAGATAGATTTATGCATTCAATTATTTTCAGTCCCTGGCCAGGGCATTTTGTAAGGAATATCAAAGTACTATGTAATGGTGATAAGGCTTTCACAAATACAAGAATAATAAATAAAATCAGTGACTCAAGGATAAATGATAGTGTCTTTCGCTTTAATTCTGCTACGGAAGATTTCATGCAGGAATCAAATGCCAATATGAAGAATGTCTAAGGGTTTTATTGTATTCATCAAAAATAAATACTAGAGTGCAATTACATTTCTCTAATGGAATTAAATGTACTTAAATAGAAGCCTGGTGGCACTTACAGACATAACTAGGTCATAGGCCTATTTTATCTAGTTTTAGTTTTCCCTTTGAATCCCTCACCAAGCTAATGTACATTAATTCCTAAGACATACATGTTGGGGTTTATGCCCTAAATCCCAATGTACTGTTGACATATAAGTTTATTATGAATAAAGTTGTTATTCACTGATTTATATTTTAGTATAAGGCATATGTTATTTTACATGCTGAATATTGTTCTATGTATATTTTGCATGTGAATGCCCTTGGATTGCATTGAATATGGTCTATGGTGTGAATAAAGAGTTATTACACAAGATCCTAATCCATAATCCTTGTAGCCTTAAACTTATGGATAGTTCGTAATCGGTAATGGAATTGGGCATTCCATTTGCTAAGATTGTTACACATCGAATCTTTGTGATTTATCTTGATCAGGCGAAGTTGAAGGGTTCGGGTTGCTGTGTATGTATTATGTACTGAACGGAACTTGAGAGTTGTTTTTACATGAAAATACTATCAAAGAGAAAAACTCATACTCCCAATAGTATTTATGATATTGATTCTAAATTGTGAGAGGATGGTGTACTCAGATGTGAAGTGTAGATCATTTTGATACATTTATGGGTGAGATCAAAATGATGATCAACATACTCGGTGCGTTGAGTGATTGCAATTAACATTGTGAGAAGCTTTTCTAAAGATGGAATCCAAGTCTTTTACTAAAAAGATAAGAAATTTCCTCTTGAGATTGATTTTTATGGATTAGATTATTCTAAGTTTCTGGTCGGAGCATTTTGGCATGAGATACTGAAATACAAAAAACATGTGATAATTCTTTCATAAGTACGAGAATAATATATATAAAATTAGGGACTCGAGGAAAAAGAGGTAGAGAATTAAATGACAATATCTTAGCTTTAATTATGCTCTAAAAGATTCCATGCAAGAATGAAAAGTCAAAATTAAGTAAATTTAAAGGATGAATTGTTTTAATAAAAAATATAAACTAGAGTGCAACTACAATTGTTTAGTAGAATCAATTGTAATTAAATAGTGACTGGAAGAGTCAGAACTATTTTGGCTAGTTTTTATTTTTCCTTTAGATCCCTCACCACCAAACTGATTGAATTTAACCAATTTGGCTTTTTATTTATTGGGTTAGTTATTTTTATTTATTAAAAGTATGGGCTAGAGAGAAATTATACATAAGATGCAAGAGGGGAGATCGGGCCTTGGTATGAAGCCCAAGACCAAAAGAATAGCAGATGACACATGGGCCAAGGTATTAATCACTTACTACAGTTTGTCTCACATTGCTCATATCTCACACTCTTCTAGTATTCAGAACCTATAAATAGATATGTATGTAGCTCATAAAAAATAAGCTATTTTGCTACAGTCCTTTAGTTTTTACTAATAACTAATATTCTTGAGTTAACTTACCAGAATAAGTTTAAATTTTGAAGATAAAGTTGAGAGCTCACTTTCTTGGTTATCATCAGTCATTGGTGAGAAGATTTGAAAGTTTACCACAAGTTCTTCGTCTAGGAACAATGAGCTTAATCTTGCTTGTATAGCCAAGGAGTGGCCATTTATTTTTAAACACATTCAAGTAAGTATTTACAATTTGTTGTTTATTTTTAAAATAGCAATGTTCTTCACTTGTTCTTTATAAAGTTTCTTCCTTAATTTAGAAATTTTATTTTTGCGCTGGGCAAAATTGTTTTTGTAAACGAATTCCCAACAAGTGGTATCCGAGCCAACATTAAAGAAAACATAGTGAATAAAGTAATTCATAGAAATATGTTTGACTTTTTTCTTTTGTAAAATTCGGATTTCATTTCCGTGGATTTCTAAAGACTATAAAATTGTTCCAAGACCTAGAAGATGTTCTTCAACATGTCAGAATCTATACTGGAAAAGTTTAAGTCTTTTGGAAGTTGTTTGCTATTTTAATTATTTTTTTCCATTCGAAACATTTGTTGCTGTATTTTACAGAAAGCCTATGTGGATTACGATTTTTTATGGATGCTTATAGACAAGTGTTAAAAATGTTTGACACTTGTTTTTGCATGTAAAAATCATGGTTGACGTTATGGTCAAAATGGATTTGAGTTTCGATTTTTATCGAAAGAATTATGATCCGTTCACCATTAGTCGACAGATCTGGAATTCAGAAATCCTGCAGAATGTTTATGGTTCGTTTGGGAAAAGAGTTGAATTCTGAATCTTCTCTACTTTTCTCTACTTTTTTTTAAAAAAAAAAAAAAAAAATCATATTTTATTCAAATTTTTCAAATTTTATCTCACAAAGTCAAACCTCAAAATTTTTGCAGTAAATTAGAATTGAATTCTGATTTTAAAAAATCCAACACCCAAATAAAGTTTCAAAATTCTGTTTTGTGTCATAATCAAAGATTTTAAAGGGTTTGATTATGAAATATGATGTAAATAAGTACAATGTATTGATAAATACAAAAGAAATATTTTATAAGATGAATTTCATGAAGTTTTGCTATTCTTGAAAACAGTTTTCAAGTCTAGGCATAAAAGCATGAAATTATGCAAAGTTTTATTATTATTTTTTTGTGATAAATGACCTTTAAATTTTATTTTGATCATTAATAAAAGAAAAAGAGAGGTTAATTGTGTGTTGGACACATAATTAAGGTATTTTGGGCATATCAATCATAAATTTGATTCATGGATTGATTGCTGTCTTATTAAACCATAATCAATATGTGTTTCTTTATGAAGTTGGTACGAAAGACTACCAAGTTTTAATTGATAAATTCCAATGGTATTAAAAGGAATGGAAATTGATATTTTAACATAAAGAAATCATGATTGATGGTGGAGGTTCCTAATGTGATTAGGAATGGTGTTTTCTTTTAGATACACAAAAGGCAAGGTCTCAATTGTAATAGGATTACAAATGTTTTAAAACCCATTTGTTTTTAAAATATCAAGTGGGAGAGAGGTATTAGATTTTAAATCGTGTCGTCTTCATCATAAGTCTAAATGTAATGATGAAGTAAGGGCATCTTATCGGTGGGTGTTTTTACTTTGCGGATTACAATGGTAGATTTTCTATAAGGGATAGAAGAGATGTGGTGATGTATCAAGAATGACCACGCTTCTATGGTGTTATGATAAGCGCCAAATGTTGTATATTCAAGCGTCTTAATTCACATATGTTAATCTCATAGTTTTGTTATAGTTTGATATTTTGTGTTGTTTTTGTATTTTGCAGGTTTTGGAAGAAAAACACTCAAAATCTATCAAGTTCCAAGCTTAAAACAAAGTTTTCAAGAAGCTAAAGTCGACAAACTCATTCTTGGGAAGATCCCAATCCAATTCAATTTTAGACTTGTTTGCTGTAGAAAAGAGAAATTGGAAAAATTTATTATTTTTTAAAGGATTCCAGAATGAGCACATCTTTGTATTTTAGTCATAACTTTCTGCTCCAATATTGGATTGCAATGAAATTAGCAAAGTTGGACAGCTAATACAAAAACAACAAATATATCTGAAATAGTTTTTTCTTAATTCGGACATTTACTATGCCAAAATTGCCCCATAATATAGGACCAAAAATTTTGACAAATTTTGAATCCTTTTCCTTCTTAGATTGGATTTTTAGTCTCCTACTTAGACTAAGAGACTGACTTCCATTTTTTCTGGGATTTCTAGGGCTCCTAGGGCCCTCTTAATCCATATAAATAGGCCTCTAAACATTAAAGAAAAAACACACAGGCTTTGGGAAGGATCAAAGACTACTTCAAGAAGCATTTTTGTCGAAATTAATTATAGTTAATTACTCTTGTTGGGGCTCGATTGAAGCCCTAATCATTTTTCTTTAAGGTTTTCCTGGCCTTGCTACAATTATTTGTGATTCTTAATTGATTATTTCCGGCTTTCTTGAACTCCTCGCATGTCCTACCCTTTTGTTTATTGATTTTAATTATGTTGTTCCATTGCAATCATATTTTACTTCATTCAAAATATTTATCTTAGGAAATTATCTTTAAACACAATTTACCAATCCTCGTGACAATGATCTCGTACTTACTTTCTATACTATCGTTTAAATCTTGTGCACTTGCAAGTAAAATGTACATATATTCGCCTATTATTTAGGTGGATATTTGCACAACAAGTTACTTGACAATTACATCAAATCTACTTGATGGTATAACACTTGACTAAAGTGAGATATTAATCTCTCTTCAAAGCTAGGTTATCTTAAAGATTAGAGACTAAAGTAAAAGTGGAAAATTATTAATATTTTAGTAACATTAATAATGAGAAAGAATCTTGCCTAATCAAGGTAATTAAAAGCACCTTGCCTTGGCCAGGGGACCTGCTCCATTCGGATGGTGTTTTCTAAATTAGTGGATTAGGTTGTTGTTGCATTTGCAAATTTTATGTATTTTAACTAAGTTTTACATATTATATTTAATGCTAAATGATTTGCCTAATATATGCCCAATTTAATATTTTAAAACTATAATGTCTTCATTTAGTCCTTTATCAACTATCTTGAATTAGAATAAGCTGATAGGTCCAAATTATGTGAATTGGAAGTGTAATTAGGACACTGTGCTTACTCCTGATAAGCCCAAATGTGTTAACCAATGCTAGTCCCGTTGAACCAGCTATTAATGCATTTGAGGCTATTAGACAATGATTTGATCGCTGGAAAAGGTCAAATGAAATGGCAAAATGTTATGTTTTGAAATGGCAAAATGTTGTGTCCAATGAACTCCAACATCAACTTCAAGATATAGATCTTACCTCAGGCATGATGACTATTCTAAAGGAAATGTTTGGAGAGCAAAATCATACTACTAAGTCAGGGACGATGAGATCTTTGTTGAACACAAAGATGGCTGAAGGTACTCCAGCAAGGGAGCATTGTCTTTCTATGATAGCTATGCTCAATTCACTTGAAGTTCTAGGTACTAAGATTGATAGTGAACTTCAAGTTCACATAATATTCCATTCACTGACTAGCTCTTATAATAAGTTCAGATTTACTGTGACAATGAACAAAGAAAATTTCACATTGTCTGAACTGATGAATTGTAATACCCTGTATTTTAAGATATTGAATAAAATATCTTAAAATATGATTTAATGTCCAAAAATAGGAATAATATATATATGAATATTTATGGAATAAATATTCATCCACTTAGGTATAAATATGTAAGTGATTAAGTATTTATTATATATATATATATATATATATATATATATATATATATGTGTGTGTATGAGAGTTGAAACGGATTAAGAAATATTTATTAAGTCAAAGTCAATCGAGCGATTTTATATTAATAGACATTGTCGATCGAGCGCCATTCATCTGCAGAAATGCAGAATCTCGTCCAAACACCTGTTTTCTGATTTTTATTAATTCTCATCATTTCTTTTGATGAGTCATGGCACACCTATACATATTCTTGACCTTAGATGAGTTTGTGATTAATCCTAGCCATCCAAACCATATCATCATGATTAGATAAGATTGGATTGAAGATAGGGTAAGAAGATATTTTTGAAGTGTAATGATTATTTTTGATGAGTCACCAAACTTGTTCTCCAAGTTCTTTCCTAAGCCATTGGATTAAATCAAAATGGAAAGATCTAAGCCGTCCAAATATGTATAAATAGAGTAGCACCTCTCTTTCCATTCTTCTTCAAGGATTCTCGAAATTCTCCCAAAACTCTCTTGTTTTCTCTCTTGATTTTCCATTGCAGAAAGTCTCTGCAATTCTCTTCTCTTTCAGTTGCATCAAAAGGAAGAGGAACTCTCTTCCATTGTTCTTGATAAGAGGCACAAAAGAATTACTCTTCTCTCTCTTTCAGTTCAAGAAAAGTGAGCTCTCTTTTGGTGGATCTCTCTACAAAGCTCTGTCTCTCTTTCTCGTTGGGTCCAGCAAAGGGAAGAAGTGTCTTCTTCTTGTTTGGAGTCTCACGGTTGGTGTGTGAAAAACAGGGAAGAATCATTTCCCTTTGGTAAGTTCTTTCTCTCCTTGGCTTGGATTTGATCACTTTTGTTCAAACAATCAAAGTGAAGAGGTTTACTTCTTCTTCTTGAACATATGTATATATCTCTCACCAATTCTCTCTTGGATCTTTACCTTTTGGATTGCATCAAAGGAAACAAAGATCCTCTCCTATTTCCCTCACTCGGCCAACACTAGAAGAAGTTCTCTCCACTCCTCTCTTTCTCTTCCTCTCGGGTGCCTTGCAACAAAGAGGAAAGAAGGATCTCTCTCTCTCTCTCGGGTTTTGATTAAGGTAAAAATCTCTAAGATCCTCTCTATGTTCTCTCTTGATTTGTAGAAAAGAAGCAAAAGGAATAGATAAGGAAAGGAAAAGAGGTTTTAAAGATAGTAAAATGGATTAAGAAATAAAAGAGATATTGTTTTTAGTAAGTTTTACAAAATATCCCAGAAGATATTTTGAGATATTTACAGAAGATAGTTTGTGATATTTTACAAAATATCCTAATAAGATATTTTAGATATTTTGATAAGATTCTTATCCTTTAATAATTTAAGCTACATTTTAAAATAGGGTTTTCAAAGCGGAGTGATGGAAATATAAATCATGCCGTTGTGATGCCTAAGTAAAAAGAATCTTTTTCGGTAATTATTGTGGAAAAGGGTATTTTGGTAATTTTATGAAAAATGGTATTTTGGTCATTTAAATAAATATTGTTACAATGTCTATATGAAAAACATGGCATTATACTTAACTGGTTTTATACGTCATTACTATGTCGAAACAATAATAGGATTAAGAAGTCAGAAATAAGTATAGGGTTAAGTCTATGTTTAGTGAATTGTACTGATTCACTATTTGTTTGGATTATATCTGTTTATTGCAGTGGTTTTACCTCTGAACGCTTTCCTGAAGCCAAAAGAACTACTGTGAGTATTTCTTACTCACTGGGGGTGATACGTGTTGTTTAGTCTTTAGCATCATGGTGATTGCTGCTTTATTTGATTGTATGCATGTTGTTTGACATATGGTTAACATGTTTTGATTGGAATTACATGTATGATGGTGCATGATAACAGGTAGGTAAGTATATGTTTATACTAAGCTTATGTAACGGGTTATTAAGTTGGTTATTAATATTCTTGGATTGTGGGTGTTATCAACGGTATTAGGATGGTAGGCACTGTCGGTGGTTAGTATGGACGGTGGATGCTGTTCATGGTAGGTGTGCATGGTTGGCATGTGGACGTAGTCAACTATGATGGTGGGCACTATTCATGATAGAGTATATTTGTTAGTATATTAGAGTACTGTCTTTGCTTGTTATATTGTGTATATGATATGTATATCTATCATCATTTGGATGCATTGTATATGGTTATATAAATCAGTGGGCCACTAAGTGGTTGAGGACCATTGACTCACTCGACCACAGTATGGGATTGTGGTGTGAACCACAATCACTGTTAGTTTTGCAGGAACAAAGGCAGGAGCTGTTAGGTTATGGACGAGACCTTTAGTATGTAGATGTTATATACAATGGTTATGTAATGCTTGCGCCACATGTGGTACGTATGCTGTTATTTGGATGTATTTTATTGTATCAGAACAAATGGTTATTATTTTATATATTGAGTTTGTTCGGTCGGCTCTAATGTGTTATTGGAAAAGAAAAATGTCTTTCGCTGTCAATTTATACTCTGATGACATCATTGTGGATGTCATAACGATTCGTGGAAATTCAAAATTTTCACTTACGCCTTTTTGTAAAAAGTGGGTTGGTACAGTATGGTATCAGAGAGGTTGGCTATGAGACCCAATGAACCTTTAGTGTCATAAGGTGACCTTAATAAGTTACAACTGCAACTGAAGTAAGTTACAGTTTAGTGCTAGAGCAGTTTTGTTCTGAGTACTATTAGACATGACCCTAGAAGTGAAGAGCTAACACAAGAGCTATAGGTAAAATAAACAACTTTTTGTAATAGTTTTTGAGTGAAATGTTATGGTTGATGAGATTAGTAACTATTGTTTACAGTTAGGATTTCTTAAATATTGTCATCTATGCTTGCATTGTGTAATTTTAATGATGATATGTATCTGTGATAATTATAATGATGTATGCATGATATGACTTTGATGTTTAAGTGTTTGTTTGCTAATCGTGATCATATATGCATTGTATGATCTTTATATATATGTCTCTTGCTAATATTGTTAGTAAACGTATCAATATCATTTGTGTGGTAGAGAACATAATGATATGACTTCTAGTTAGGAGCTCAAAGATTTGATTGGCAGGTTGGATATATATATTTGCATGATTGCATGCTAAAAAGGGTTTGCAGTAGAATCTATTTTGGATTTGGACCCTTAGAAAATGTTTTAAGTATATTGATTATGTCTTTCAACATTGTTACTTTTGTTTGTAAAATGATATTTAGATGCGATGAAATGGTGTTTGGAAGCAATGAAAATGCTGTTGAAACAAAAGTTTTATGAAAATGATATATCTATATTATATATCTATCTTTGTTTCTAACTTGTCTCTAATAGTAACTGAGACACTCAATTAAATAAGAAGGAGGAAATTCTTATTTCTCCTCTAAACGCAAGGAGTAAAACTTTCTTTTCCTCCAATGAATATGAGGGAGTATGAAAAATTAAATGACTTCTAATTTAACAAGTGTCTGTGAACAGTGTGCAACAAAATATTAAATGCAGAAATTAAAGGAGACAAATATTTTGTTGACGAAGTGGAAACTCAATTAAGAGAAAAATCACTATGGGGCAGCCAAACCCAGGATATCCATTATTCAGAAGACAAAGCTAGTTACAAAGTAGTAGCACTCACATACCCCTGATGCAGTGGCCGTACCTTGAACTCTAACGTGTAACCAAATCACATACCCCTGATGCAGTGGTCGTACCTTGAACTCTAATGTGTAACCAAACATGAACGCCTCCCAACCAGGTCTCCTACCTGAAAGAGTCTTCAATGGAATCCTTTACCTTAGAGTCAACCCCTAAGATAGACTTCAGATTAAGCGCAGCAACAGCACACACAGCAACGGCTTCAGCGAGATCAACTAAGCTCGATAATCTCACAATATAGCTCTCTAAGCACTAATGGAATTCAATACCGAATTCTTACTGTTCTCAAGCCTAGGGACATCTATTTATAGGCTGACGGTTCAAATGAGCGTCTGGCTTGATAAAAATTGGGCGCCGTCCGGACGGAAGTCATAAGCCGTTCGGACGGACAACTGTGTGACCGAAATTCCAAAAATTTCACTGAAAATCTTTCCTGAAATGAGCTGTGTCCAGATGGTGGTGCCCTGTCATTTGGACCGTCGCACATCCGTTGCAAGTAATTTCCATATAAAGGCTTTGCGCGTCCGAATTAGGGAACGGTAGTCCGGATGGTTGATTTTATGCACGTAATTTCCATATCTGATGCACTCGTGTCCGGACCATGCTAGCTGGTGTCCGGAAGTCTGGATTTGAATTGTGATACTTGCCTTATGGATGAGCACGTCTGGACGAGAATCCACGTCGTCCGGACGGTTGCAGCAATCTTCCCATATCTGTGTTTTGGAAAGAAATCTTGAAGATTAATCTAACACTGAGAGTCGTTAGGATGTGCTAATGAAATGTCCGGACGAATGCAAGCTGGAGCAGTTCGAAACTTCTCGACACAGGGGAAGGTCCGGACTGAAAGTTCTCGTCATCTAGACGGATGATGCTTTAGACTGATGTGCGTCCGAACGGCTGGCAGGGAACCGAATTTTCTGACTTGCAAACTGTGCTGAATCTTCTGGAAACACTTCTAAATAGCGGAATCGCTGTTAAAAAGCATCTTTACAAAGAAGTGATTTTGTCCAATAGAATGTGGCCAATTACGAACTAACAAACTCCCCCTTTGGCCGTTCTGGGACAAAAATCACTTGACCGGTTAAAGATATAATCCGGGTCCAAAAATAAAAATTACTCCCCCTTTTTGTCACAAATGGACAAAGGATAAAACAGAGTAATAAAAACCAAACACAACAAAAATTACTCCCCCTATAGGTCTCAAAAGGACCAAGGTAAACAGAGTAATATTATCCACAAACAAAAATGTTCTAAAATCCAAAACAATAGGAAAATAGAGAAGAGTCTGCAAGTGACCCAAAAGAGAGGAACAAAAATCCTCCAAGTATCAAATCCTGTTGATCCACTGAAATCAAGTAATGAAGAGAAATCTGTATAAAAAGCTGGATTTGTACTACTTCGGCTTCAAGCTCAGGAAGCCGGGAACCATGGATTGAAAACCTTCAATCTCTCGATTTTGTAAAGCCTGAAAGTGGTTATCTGCAGATTGACATCCTCTAAGCAACTGGTCTGCAAGATAAATGAGGAGATTCACCACTGAATCTCTAACTGATAAAGATCCAAGGGAATGCTACATAAGGCTCTACATGAGCTAGGAGAAAAAGCTCATCTTAATCCTGAGACCTTTGGAATTTTAAACATCCGACTTCAACAACAGTCAGATTTCCAAAGGATCGATCTGTCAAACATTGGGCTAGGAGCCACTGGATGTCATATTCCTGAACCAAAACCAACCAGAAATATCTCCAAAAACACCATTAGATCGTGTTAGTTCCAAAAATAATTGGTATTTAAGACGGCTGTCAAATGGATGCCAAAGAAAAATATAAGCAATGCAGCTATTCATAAGGCATAAATCAAGATCAGCCCAGCACACAGGCAGAATAGGATTTTCATGCACAATATCTCAAGACAATATCCCAATCAACAAATATTCCAATATTCTAAAAGCACAAAGACTTAAAAGAATAACAGAAGACACGATAAAGATCATGGAATGAGAAGAGATGTGCAAAGAATGCCAAAATCTTGGGAGAAATAAACGAGAAAAAACACACAACATGCCATGATAAATCAATAAAAATGAAAAGATGTGTTTATGGTAGAGAATGAGACGCAATTCTTAAACCTGCAGAGATCTTGTTCAGACATGTCACTTAACCATCCGAACGGCTACTGCTAGGATAGCGTACGGCAAGACTGTGCCCATCCGGACGTAAGAATAGGTCTGTCCGGATGCTTCACACTGAAAATCTGAAACTGGAGAAAAATTTGCAGAAAAATATTTTTCCCTAAAGTTAGCTTCAGAACACGCATGTATAGTCAACTAATAAAACAGTCAAATAGGATTGCAAAAATATGCAAAGATATAAATGAGAGTTAAGTATTCAATAAGCGCAAATTTCCCTGCAGATAGAAATTTTAAATAGATTACTCAACTCATGCAATGCGTGTGTGTGTGTGTGAAGACTTTTCCCAAAAGGTGTGAATTTAATTGATATGACAAAAAGCAACTAGATTTTCTAGGCAAGAGAGAAAATCAATGAAAGATCAGTCAAAAGTCAAACCTTATTAATTACTAGGGTCTAGCCACCCTCATCTGATACACTCCCCCTAAGATGCAGCACCTAATTGTTTTACTTGTACCATGAAGGACAAGGTAAAATTTTACTTGCACCATGAAGGACAAGGCTTATTTCAGCACAGAAGCAGTGAATATAAGCATATAGCACAGAAAACTGAAGAGTTACTGCTTGATTCTAGTTGGTGCTGCAACCTAGAGAGAATGCTAGAATTTTTAGGCTCTAGGTTCAACTAGCATTTGGTCAATTTGACCATCTTAATCAAAAACATCTCTCTCATTAGAATTTCTAGAAGCAAGAAGTTAGAGAGGAAAAGATGTACCTTAGGGGAGTCTTGGATAGTGTACATTTTCATATCATGAGGAAAGTAACTATCTATCATTAAGATGCAACAGGAAAACTTAGCAGATATCATGCATAAACTCTCAATCATATATCAACATATTTGCACAATAAATTGAGATATCAGGCAAAAACACATGCAATATTTGAAAAGCTATCAAAAGAAAAAAATTGAAAATTTCGCATCTTCTCCCCCAAATTTATTTTTTTATTTTTTTTCTTGAAAGATGAGACAGAAAAACAACAAAGACATGCTTATGGAAAAGGAAATTGAAAATTGAAATTGACTTCTAAAAATAAAGTGTGTGCAACAAGTGTCAACAAAAATTAAGCACAGCGGAAAGTAAAAGACATAGATTTTTGTTGACGAAGTGGAAACTCAATGAAGAGAAAAACCACTCCGGGGCAGCCAAACCCAGGAATTCCACTATTCAGAAGATGATGCTAGATACAAGATAGTAACACTCACATGTACCGATGCAGTTGTCGTACCTTGCTCTCTGACGTGTAACCCAACACGAACGCTTCCCAACCAGGTCTTCTACCTGAAGGGGTCTTCAATGGAATTCCTTACCTTAAAGCCGACCTCTAAGATAGACTTCAGTTGTAGCGCAGCACACTTGAAACGGCTTCAGAGGGATCTTGAACTTCTCTGAGCTCTTGTGGAATTCAATGCCGAATTCTTGCAGTTCTCAATGCCCAGGGGCCTCTATTTATAGGCTGAGGTGCAAAATGGGCGACTGCTGTAATATGTACGGACGCCGTACGAACGGTGAACTTGGGCCGTCCGAATGGACAACTGTGCGACAGGATTTTCTAAAAATTTCGCTGAAAATTTCACTTAAAATTTCGCAGCGTCCAGACGGTGAGACACTGACGTCCGGACGGTCGCACGTCCACTACAAGTAATTTCCATACAAGGCTTAGCGCGTCCGGACCAAGGGGGATGAACGTCCGGACGGCAATTCTTCAACACGCAATTTCCAAATCTACTATGCGTGCGTCCGGACCAAGAGAGGCAGACGTCCGGATGGTGACATTTGAATTACGATTCTTGCCTTAAAGAGACGTGCGTCCGGACGGGATACCACATCGTCCGGACGGTTGATCGATCTTACCTTTACTGGAACTTGGAAAGAATCTGAGACTGTTCGAGTACTGATAGGCGTCCGGACGGGCTGCTGTGATGTCCAGATGGATGCAAGCAGGAACAGAAGCTTCTCAATACAGTGTAGGGTCCGGACGGAAGAGATACGTCATCCGGACGAATGATGCTGGTCTGTTTGGCGTCCGGTCAGGATGAACACGTCATCCGAACGGATGGAACAGTGGACAGATGGGCGTTCGGACGGGATGACACATCGTCTGGACTGCTGACAGGGAATCTGAAATCTTCTATCTTTTTCGCAGTTCAGAGTCTTCTGGAAATGCTCTGACAAGTGGAATACCTTTTTACAGCATCTTTACACATAAGAGATTTTGTCCAAACACAGAATGAGGCCAAAATACTAACAAACTCCCCCTCTGGCCATTCCGGGACAAAAATCACTTGACCGGTTTGGAAATACAATCCCGGTTCAAAAATTAAAAATTACTCCCCCTTTTTGTCACAAAGGGACAAAGGGTAAAACAGAGTAATAAAAACCAACTATCATAAAAATTACTCCCCCTAACGGTCTCAGAAGGACCTAGGTAAACAGAGTAATATTAGTTTATGTTTTTAACAAAATAACAGAAACTAATAAAATGTCTCAAAATAACAAAAAAAACAATAAAACAGAGGGAAATCAAACATCCTCTGGCATGTGTACAGTCTGATCTGCAGCATCCTCATCATCACTGCTGTCCGGATGATAGACTCGAAGGCACTCTTGAAGGTCAAAATGGTTCTACTCCACCCGCTTGTTGATGGACCGCACTTTGAGCTACAAGGAGGAGATGGACTGCTGCATGGTGGACATTCTTCCCTGAATGGCAGCTAAGGCCTCCATGATTTGAGAATAATTAGCTTCTGGCTCAGATGGCGGGACGGTATGAAAGGATGAAGCCACATCTAGAAAAGCAACATGCATAGCAGCAGGTATGTCATCATCAGAATCCTCTCGTCGCAGCTACGCATTCGACTTCATCAGTGTCTGTTTGCTGAGGGGCTGCTGGATCTTCATCCTAGGCTCTCCATTCACATTGATACCCGACTGAAGGATGATCTGAGTGATTAGGCAGCCGAAGGGGAGACCGGTATTGCTCTCATCACGAGCCTCGAGCATGACTCCCAGAATATGCTTGCAAAGATAGAAAGGCAAGCGAAGATGAACAACATAAACAAACTGTGCCCTCTTCAGTATCAGATCACTGCGCCTGGCAACTGGCCAGAGATTGTGCTGAACAATTTTGGCCAGCATACGATGAGCCGGAGCTAGTGCACCAATCCTGATATTAGTTGGATGCCCCTCACCCTGTGGAACGGCATGGAAGAACTCTCGAAGATCGTCCATAGATGGAGGAAGCACCACCTCATTGTAAGGACTGGCAGGCAGATCAAGGACCGATACTCTGAGGAACTGACTGATGGTCTGGGGATCTAAAGTGATGATGTGTCTATCAACAGTGGACTACAGTACCATCCCATGCTTATCATCCTGAGCCACCTCAAGGTTGGCATAGAAGAGCCTGACAAGCCTGGTGAGGACAATGCAGGCACAAGTGTAGAGGTAGCCCCAGTGATAGGTCCGGATAGTCTCATAAATGCTATCCAATGGAGGCACAATGATGTCAGCACGAACCTTCGCTCAGCGAGGACATTGCGGTCCATGATCTTGGCTTGGAAAGCACTTTTCTCTTCCTCTGTCCTCTGGCGGACCCGGCGCTGGGAGCTGATGGCAGACATGATTTCTGCAAAAGAACCAATAAGAATTTTTGCCAAAAATAATCAAAAAAAAATATTCTTTTAGTGTAATAAAAATTTTGCAGAATAACAGCAGAACAAGGACTTTTGTAAAAAATAAAAACAGAGAATATCACAATTAAGTCCAAAGAATTTCAGCATGGCAGATATCCCAAAAAAAAACATTCCAAAACAAATCTAACGGTTGCAAAATAAATTGAAAGAAATAAAACAAGAAAGGAAAATACCTGGAATGGGAGTGAGAATGCAAACAAAAAAATGAGATCACTCCAAAAACTCAAGAAATCACTCACAAAGTGCCAAAGGAATGATTTTTTGGGGTATGGAAGAGTGAGATCGACGATCTGGGCTATTTATAGCCTCTGTGGGGTGCCCGTCCGGACGGTGTTTTGATGACGTCCAGATGCGAGCTGCCTCGGAAAGGAGCAAAACGGTTACGCACGTCCGGACAAATTAAATTACCCGTCCGCCCGAGGATGACAGCTCACATCCGGACGTGGAACGGATCCCGTCTGGATGACAAAAGGTCGTCCGTTCGGACTCCAAAGGGAACCGTCCGAATTGCTGAACTCCACCCCTCCGGACACCAAGAGGGACTGTCCGGACGCTCCACACTGAAACACCAGAAAAACTGAGGAAAATTTTACAGAGATAAAATTTTCTCAAGTCAGTGTCAGAACATGCATGTATAATCAACTGATAACACAATTAGAGAGCATCTCAAAACTAAACAGAGATATAAAAGAGAGTTGTGATTTTAATTAGCACAAATATTTTTCCTGGTCATAGAAAATTCAAATAGACAACTCAACTCACTCAATCCACTTGTGTGTGTGAAACAAGGTATGACTTTCAATATTTTGACCAATAGCAACCAGATTTTCTTAGACAGGAGAGAAAATAAATGGAAGATAAGCCAAAAGTCAAACCTTACTAGGGCCTAGCCACCCTCGTCTGATACACTCCCATTGCGATGCAGCACCTAAGTGATTTACTTGTACCATGAAAGACAACGTATATGTTTTACTTGCACGTAAAGGGCAAGGCATAAAGCAAATGTAGCACATAAGCAGATAATATATACTATAAAGCGTAGATTTCATACGATTGACTGCTTGTTTCTTATGGTGCTGCAAACTATAGGGAGTGCCAGAGTTTATAGGCTCTAGGTTCAACTAGCATGAGGTCAATTTGGTCATCTTATCAAAAACTTCTTCTCTTATCTAGAATTTCTAGAAACAAAGAGGTAAGAGAAGGAAAGATGTACCTTTAGGGGAGCCTGGGATAGTGAACTTTTTCATCGCGTGAGGAAAAAAAGCTATCCTACTTTTTGCATAAATAGGAAAAACACTTGGTCAATATAGTCATAAACTCTCAATTATATCTAAGCATAGTAGATTAATGCTTATAGAATTGAGATATCAGGCAAAAAGACATGCAATATCTAAAACGCCAAGAGAAAATAAATCCTGCAAATTCTCCCCCTTTTTTAAAAAAAAAAAAAAAAAAAAAACAAAACAACAAGCAATATGGAAATGACATCATATGCAAAGGCAAGATCAAACCTGTATACGCTCAATGATGCCACTACAGAAAAATAGTCGCTCAACCTGCTTTTTCTGTCTTCCCCAAAAAGTACCTGCACAGTTCTCTCAAGAAACATAGGGGGCAAACACAACTGGTTCCTAGATTGCACAATATGTCAAGTAAACTGAGCAATCAAACCTGATGCCATAGGATTAGGAACTAAATCCTAGGCATGAACACCCAAAACTGCTAGGTGCGTCTGTACCCCCTCATGGGGTAGCTGTCCTTTTCGACCCAAGCCTGCCTTCCAGTGGGTGGTTGCTGGCAGGACTGCATCATCCACTCCATCATGTTCTGCATCCAGATAGGAGGCTCACTGGAGTATTGCTCTTCTTTCATCTTCTGAGGCCTTCTAAACTGCTTGGGTTTGCTTTTGTAGGTGCCACTATGATTGGCTGGTACAAACCGCTGCTGAGGCTGCTGATGCTGTGGAGCTTGAGACCAAGGGGCTTGATACTGATACCTTGGTGCTTGGTGAGGTGCCTAATGCCATGGAGTCTGATGCTGAGCCGCAAGTCTAGTGCCATAATGAGCTTGTCTGGGCACTTCTTTCTTGGCTTTGGCCTTTTGTGCTTTTAGGAGGGAGCACTGAGGACGAACATGCCCACTTAAACCGCAGTGATGACATATAAGAGGTCTTCTGATGGAATGAGGATCCTGAGTGCCTGGAACATCATTGTTGACCTTGTCTTTCCCTTTATCTTCAACAGTGGGAGGAGGCTCTGAGACTGTAGGCTTCACAAACACAGTCTTTGAGGAAGAGGGAGCATCAAAAGAGGAAGCTACATACCCGAGACCAGTCTTGTCAGTTGGGCTCTTCTGGATTGTTAGCATACGAGTCAGCTTCTCATCAGTTACTCTTTCTAGCTGGAGCTGCGTCTCTAGTAGCTTTTCCTTGAGCTCTTGAACTTTGAGCAGCATTGAACTCTTCTTGGTCTGCAAACTGTTCAGATCATTCAGGTGCTGTTTTCCGCCTTCCCTCAGCTTCTCATACTCTATGTAGAGTGTCTTGTAGGCCTCCTTTAGCTCTTCCTCATTATCACTATGCTCCGAATAATACGAGTCTTCTTCTTCAACATGTGGGGCTACAAAGGCCATAAATTTTTCAGACTCTGGAGCTTCTTCTTCTGACTCATCACTGAGAGTCACATTGTATGCTTTCCCTTTGCCCTTTTTAAGATTCCCGCAATCAGCCTAGATATGCCCAAAGCCTGAGCATTCAAAACATCGGGGTCCTCTGGGATCTTTCTTATCTTCTTCCTCAGGTTCAGCTTCTTTGGGAGATTTCTTAACTCTTTTAGAAAACTTCTTCTAGAACCGATCATCTTTCATCGGTCTTCTGAAATTTTTGGCTAACATAGCTACAGCCTTTTCCTCATCCTCAGAGTCATCTTCAGATGATGCTTCTACCTTCTTCTTGGAAGTCTTTAGAGCAATGGTCTTCAACTTCTTGACCGGGGGCAGAGATAGCTCATATGTTTGAAGAGATCCCACCAGCTCTTCAATCTTCATCTCCTCAAGATCCTTGCTTTCTTTAATGGTGGTCACCTTGATTCTGAAACGCTCAGGCAAAGATCTTAGATCTTTCGGATGAGTTTTACATCCGAGATAGGTTTCCCAAGACTCACCATGGAATTCCTCAGGTCACTCATCTTGGAGTAAAACTCTCCAAAGGTCTCTTCTTCCAACATCTTAATTTCTTCAAATCTCAAAATTAACATTTGAAGTTTGGCAGATTTAACAAGTTTCGTGCCTTCATATGTTGTTTCCAAGATTTGCCATGCTTCTTGGGGTGATTCGCAGTTTGAAATTTTGGCGAATTCAGAAGGAGAAAGTGCTTGGCATAGAGCATGGAGGGCTTTATCATTGGAAAGGCGTGCGTTCTTCTGAGGGACTAGTTCAAGTGTTGTTTCCTCTGGTTTAGTCCAACCAATTTCAACAATACTCTAACAGTCAATAGATTTCAGAAAAAAACGCATACGTGCCTTCCAATAGCCGTAGTTCGTACCATCAAAGGCAGGAATAGAATTAAGAGTTTGAGACATTAAGATCAAAAAGAAGTCAAAAATAAATAACACTCAAGAAATTAATCTTCTCAAAGTGTACCAAGCTCTGATACCAATTGAAAATTGAAATTGACTTCTAAAAACAAAGTGTGTGCAACAAGTGTCAACAAAAATTAAGCACAGCGGAAAGTAAAAGACGCACAGATATTTGTTGACGAAGTGGAAACTCAATCAAGAGAAAAACTACTCTGGGGCAGCCAAACTCAGGAATTCCACTATTCAGAAGACGAAGCTAGATACAAGATAGTAACACTCACATGTACCGATGTAGTGGTCGTACCTTGCTCTTTGACGTGTAACCCAACACGAACGCTTCCTAACTAGGTCTCCTACCTGAAGGGGTCTTCAATGGAATTCCTTACCTTAGAGCCGACCTCTAATATAGACTTCAGTTGTAACGCAGCACACTTGAAACGGCTTCAGAGGGATCTTGAACTTCTCTGAGCTCTTGTGGAATTCAATACCGAATTCTTGCAGTTCTCAATGCCCAGGGGCCTCTATTTATAGGCTGAGGTACATAATGGGTAACTGCTGTAATATGTACGGACGCAGGCGGGATGGTGAACCTGGGCCGTCCGGACAGACAACTGTGGGAAAGTATTTTCTAGAAAATTTCACAGAAAATCTTTCCTGTTTAAGAGCCGCGTCCGGACGGTGAGACTTCGACGTCCAGACAGTGGCACGTCCGCTACAAGTAATTTCCATATAAGGTTTAGCGTGTCCGAACCAAGGGGGATGAACGTCTAGACAGCAATTCTTCAACACGCAATTCCCATATCTGCTATGCGTGCGTCCGGACCAAGAGAGGCAGATGTCCGGACGGTTGAAGTCGAATCGGCAATTTCCTTAACTGATGAGCGCACGTCCGGACCAATGCTGACTGACGTCCATACGGTGACATTTGAATTGCGATTCTTACCTTAAGGAGACGCGCGTCCAGACGGGATACCACATCGTCCGGACGGTTGATCGATCTTCCCTTTATTGGAACTTGGACAGAATCTGAGACTGTTCGAGTACTGATAGGCGTCCGGACGGGCTGCTGCAATGTCCAAACGGATGTAAGCTGGAACAGAAGCTTCTCGATACAGTGTAGGGTCTAGACGGAAAAGATACGTCGTCCGGACGAATGATACCGGTCTGTCTGGCGTCCGGTCGGGATGAACACGTCGTCCGGACAGATGGAACAGTGGACAGATGGACGTCCGGACGGGATGACCACGTCGTCCGGACAGATGGAACAGTGGACAGATGGGCGTCCGGACGGGATGAACACGTCGTCCGGACAGATGGAACAGTGGACAGATGGGCGTCCGGACGGGATGACACGTCGTCTGGACGGCTGACAGGGAATTTGAAATCTTCTATCTTTTTCGCAGTGCAGTGTCTTCTGAAAATGCTCTGACAAGTGGAATCCATTTTTACAACATCTTTACACATAAGTGATTTTGTCCAAACACAGAATGAGGCAAAAATACTAACAGAAATGACATCTATTCCTAGCATGTAAAAAGCCAAACCTGTCCTCAGGGAGAGAGGTTTAGAAATACCAAGACAGAAAAGCAGCCGCCCAACATGCTTTAATTGTCATCCCCAAAAGAATATATGCAGATGTTTCTGAAGACAACAAGAGAAAATATGGGGGATAAAATAACCAGTTCCTCAAACAAAATGCAAGGCATGAATAAGTTATGACATGATAAACGATGCAATGCAAACATACCTGACATGCACTAGGATTTAGGAACAAAAATCCTAGGCGTGGTGAGACTTCACCTTTACTAGGTGAGTCCACTCCCTCTCAAGGGATGAATGGTCTCATCATTCTTGACCCATACAAGCTTGACTCGTGGAGATGGTTTGAGGGTCATGTCCATGTTGGCCATACTCCTTAGCATAGTTGTATTAGGCTCATCAATCCTTCATAGCGATGGCTGCCATTGGGCTTCTGCGGCTTTCTCTTGTAGAGTCTTGATTTGTTCTTCTTTGGTTTGCCACTCTGATTGGCAGGAGCAAACTTCTGCTGATGCCGTGGAGCCTGAAGAGTGCCTGATGTAGCTCTTGTTGGTAGCTCCTTCTGAACCTTCGACTTCTGAGCCTGGACCTGTGGACATTTGGGTCGGATGTGACCGGTGATGCCGCAATGATGACAGGTGGGAAAGCTTCTTTTGTTTGAATGCTTCTTGACATTCTCTGCAGAATTATGATTAGCATTCTTACAAATAACATTGCCCTTGCCTTTTATATGTCTCCTATGAGGAGGGACATATTTAGATGAGGAAGAATCCTCAATTTCACTTTTCCTCATAGCATCATGCTTCATCCAAGGCTTGTGGGTTTTCAACAAATAACAATTTGGCCTAATATGACCAGTTTTCCCACAATTATGACAAGTAGGAACAAACTTACCTCGTGTTCCTGATTCCTTGGACTTTGGCATCACATGTTTATTTAAGCAAGAATTTTCAGAACAAGCTGCATCTACTATCACAAGCTTAATATCAACAGAATCTAATTCAAAATCAGAAGCATGTGAAGTAGAAGTACTTAACCCAGCAGTCAAACCAGGCTTGTTCGAAATATCTGAATGAATACACAGCTTTTCAAATTATCACTTGAGAATTTTTTCAAGAGATCTTCAGATTCTTTTAATTTATTCTCAAGTGTATCAATAATGTCAAATAGCATGGTATTCTCAGATTTCAAGGAGTCAATCAAAGCATGTGATTCAGATAATTGAACAATCAAAGACTCTTTTTCTTGCTTCACCTTTTCAAGCTCTTTATGAGAAAATTTAGAATGTTGAGCATTCTTCAATTTATTAAAAACCTTAAAGAGCTTAATATCAGAATCCTCATTAGATAACTGAGAATAGTTCATGATAAAAGGTGTAATAAAAAAAATAGAAGTCACAAAGAGATAAGGATCACACTCAGGAAATAAATCCTTAACAAAGTGTACATGCTCTAATACCAATTGAAAAATTAAATGACTTCTAATTTAACAAGTGTGTGTGAACAATTGCAACAAAATATTAAATGCAGAAATTAAAGGAGACAAATATTTTGTTGACGAAGTGGAAACTCAATTAAGATAAAAACCACTCCGGGGCAACCAAACCCAAGATATCCACTATTCAGAAGACAAAGCTAGTTACAAAGTAGTAGCACTCACATACCCCTGATGCAGTGGTCGTACCTTGAACTCTAACGTTTAACCCAACACGAACGCCTCTCAACCAGGTCTCCTACCTGAAGGGGTCTTCAATGGAATCCTTTACCTTAAGGCCAACCCCTAAGATAGACTTCAGATTAAGCGCAACAACAGCACACACAGCAACGGCTTCAGAGAGATTAAATCAGCTTGATAATCTCACAATATAGCTCTCTAAGCACTAATGGAATTCAATACCAAATTCTTACTATTCTCAATCCTAGGGACCTCTATTTATAGGATGATGGTTCAAATGAGCATTTGGCTTGATAAAAACTGGGCCCCATCCGGACAGAAGTCATAAGCCGTCAAGATGGACAACTGTGCGAACAAAATTCCAAAAATTTTACTGAAAATCTTTCCTGAAATGAGCCCGTCCGGACGATGGTGCCCTGTCGTTTGGACGGTCGCACGTCCACTACAAGTAATTTCCATATAAAGGGTTCGCGTGTCAGAACCGAGGGATCAGTAGTCCAGACAGTTGATTTGATGCATGCAATTTCCATATCTGATGCACGCGCGTCCAGACCATGCTGACTGGCATCCGGACGTCTGAATTTAAATCGTGATACTTGCCTTATGGATGAGCATGTTCGGATGGGAATCCACGTCTTCTGGACGATTGCAGCAATCTTCCCATATCTGTGTTTTGGAAAGAAATCCTGAAGCTTGATCGAACATTGAGAGTGGTCAGGACATGCTGTTGAAACGTCCGAACGGATGCAAGCTGGAGCACTTCAAAACTTCTCAACACAGGGGAAGGTCCAAACGGAAAGTTCTCATTGTCTGAACGGATGATGCCTTAAATTGATGTGCGTCCGGACGGTATGACAGGTCGTCTGGATGGCTGGTGCTTTGGACAGTTGGACGTCCAGACGGTATGACGCGTCGTCCGGACGGCTAGCAGGGAACCGAATTTTCTAACTTGGAAACTGTGCAGAATCTTTTGGAAACACTTCTGAATAGCGGAATCCCTATTAAAAAGCATCTTTTCAAAGAAGTGATTTTGTCCAACAGAATGTGGCCAATTACAAACTAACAGAGTTAAACTCTTGTTCTATGATGAGGCTACTCATTCATGTATAACAATCCAATGAATATAGGGGAGTCAAACTCATGTTCCGGGGTGGGGATTAATATCCATTCATGTACTATGATACGTTTTCAAAGGATTTTAAAACAATAGAATTATTTTATGAAAAAACTTTTGAGACTGTGTGTTATGCATGTGTATGTACACTTAGCACGTAACGCTTCTTTAGGTTATGTGCTTAGTGTTGTGATTTGTCAATAATGGTGTTTGTTATTCCTTTAAGTTATCATTTAGGAAAGATTGAATAAACACTTTTCAATAGGTTTAATAATCTAGAAGTCTTAGCACTTGAAAATCTCCTTTTGAATATAATTCGAATAGGAAATATCCATATTAATTTTTATTAAGTCTGAATAAATCGTGCTATCATTATTTGGTTAACAAAATATCGTGACACAGAAAAATGTCGCCTCATCGATGTCGTAAGAACCAGAACACACATCACCATGAAGATGGTAATGAAAGGAATCCACCTCCGCAATTCTATGAAGCCTTGATCCAATTCATGGCTGACACCTCCAGGCAATTTACCAAAGCAAAAGCACATGTGCCCCAACCCAACAACCAAGTCGAACCTCTAGGTTGTTCACTCCGCGACTTTTCTAGTCACAACTTCTGATCATTCGAAGGTATAGAGGGACCAAGCGTAGCTGAAGCATGGCTCACTGACATCGAGGTACTGTTTGATATCCTTGGCTACACCAACGAACAAAGGGTTGAATACATCGAACTAAAGCTGACAGGTGAAGTTGGAAGATGGTGGACCTCCAAGGAAGTATTACTAACAGAACCCTCAAATGAAATGGTAGTCACCTAGGATCTGTTTAAAGTTGAATACAACAGGTGATTCTTTCCCAGAGCTCAACTGAGAGCTATCGAATTCCAGAATTTAGTCCAGGGCGACATGATGGTGGAACAATACTCCGCCAGATTCATAGAACTTGCTAGGTTCGCCGCTAACTTAATCCCGGACAAGGAATCAAAAGCTAAATGCTTCGAGAACGGTCTCAACCCCCGGATCAAGGAAAGGGTTATGTGCCACGAGATCAAGGACTATGCTAGGTTGGTTGAAGTAGCCTCTCTTGCGGAAAGAGGAATGCATGAAAAAGACACAGCCAATAAACTGAAGAGGCTAGCGATAGAGGAAGAATCCAAGTTAACCATCGGTAAGGGTTATCCACTGGAACTAGGAAAACATGAACCTCCTTGTATCAATTGTGGGAGAATACATGTAGGGGAATGTAAGGTGATCGGCCCAACTTGCTTCAAGTGTGGTAAGTTTGGTCATTTCCGGAAGCAATGCTCTACAAGATCCTAGCTGGAGGATCAGGACTACAAGAAGGTGAATCTCCACAACAAGCACGGACATATGCTCTTATCCTTACGGATGAGGATAGAGAATGATTTGCGGATATGGAAATAGATACCTAAAGTTTAGTATGTGTAATTGCCATAGTCAGTAGGTCAACTCTTGTAATAAATCATGGTACTATATAAAATATGAATTTTCTTACACCCTTTTTGATGAATGAGAACAACGTGTGAAATTAAAATCTTGGTGGTCACTTGGTGTAAAATCAAGTTTACGGATTTATTATGTTAAGTTTACTTGTAAACATGATGAACGGTTATGGAGAATAGATCAAGATACATCACCCCTTTTTGAGGATTCTATAGGGATATATATGATCTGTTATAATAAATTTATAAGTTCTTAAGGATTAGCTAATTGATTTATATTGGCTAAAGCTTGAAGTTTTAAAGGGATAAAGGTTGATCTTATGTTATTAGTCAAAGATTGAAACTTTGATGATAGGTTTATATTTTTGAGGTAATCTTTAATGAGATATGATTCGAGTTATTGAAAGAAATTTGAAGGCTATGTAGAAAAGAACTTAAGTTGATATTGAAGAGCAATATGTGAAACTAAATCCATTTCTGGAGTTTATTTAGATTGAAAATCATATCAATGGAATATAGATTTATGTTTGAGGTAAATTTCGAGGATATAACTCAATTCGAATAAACAACTACTTGGTGTTAACATTGGAGAATTACATAGGTTAAAATTTTGGAGATAGACTGTCATATTTTGAGGATGGTGCTATCTTGATTTTGAATTCTTGCTTAATGGGAATTATTGTGAATGATATGATTGATATTTTCGAGGTTTGAAGAATTAAAGACTATGTCCTACTTGAGGATAGGAATGGTTAGACTCAGAATTAATATTTAAGGATTTTCTAATGGAAAGAAACTCCGACCCTATGGATACCTAAGGACGTATAGAGACAGTCTTATAATCGAGACGTTGGACTTTGAATGAGATTCTTCCTTAAGATTAGGAGGTGGAATTTCAATAACATAAAATGGAATTCCAACAATATGAAATAAGATGGAATTTCAGTGTCTCACTTGAAGTATTTTGATGATACAATGATTTGATCAAGTATTGCTACCACGGACAAACAAAATAGACGAGGAATACAATAAGAGCAGACCCTTACGTTGAAGCAGAGAAATGGAAACGGGAATGATAGAATAAATTAGACTCTCATGTAAGCAAAGATAAGCATTACCAGTTAAAATAAATTAAGTACTATATCTTAATATTTAAGTCGTTTTGAATTTAGATTTAGAAATCTAAATCACCGCTGAAAACTTTATGGATTTTGAATTTGGGGGACGAAATTCCGTTAAGGGGGGAGGGATGTAATACCCCGTATTTTAAGATATTGAATAAAATATCTTCAAATATGATTTAAGGTCCAATAATAGAAATATCAATTCTAATCATTTCTTTTGATGAGTCACGGCACACCTATACATAATCTTGACCTTAGATGAGTTTGTGATCAATCTTAGCCATCCAAACCATATCAACATGATTAGATAAGATTGGATTGAAGATGGGGTAAGAAGATATTTTTGAAGTGTAATGATTATTTTTGATGAGTCACCAAACTTGTTCTCCAAGTTCTTTCCTAAGCCATTGGATTTAATCAAAATGGAGAGATCTAAGCCGTCCAAATATGTATAAATAGAGTAGCACCTCTCTTTCCATTCTTCTTCAAGGATTCTTGAAATTCTCCCAAAACTCTCCATTGCAGAAACTCTCTGCAATTCTCTTCTCTTTCTTCTCTTTCACTTGCATCAAAAGGAAGAGGAACTCTCTTCCATTGTTCTTGATAAGAGGCACAAAAGAATTACTCTTCTCTCTCTTTCGGTTCAAGTAAAGTGAGCTCTCTTTTGGTGGATCTCTCTACAAAGCTCTGTCTCTCTTTCTCTTTGGGTCTAGCAAAGAGAAGAACTCTCTTCTTCTTGTTTGGAGTCACACAGTTGGTGTGTGAAAAACAGGGAAGAATCATTTCCCTTTGGTAAGTTCTTTCTCTCCTTTGCATGGTTTTGATCACTTTTGTTCAAACAATCAAAGTGAAGAAGTTTACTTCTTCTTCTTGAACATATGTATATATCTCTCACCAATTCTCTCGTGGATCTTTACCTTTCGGATTGCATCAAAGGAAACGAAGATCCTCTCATATTTCCCTCACTCGGCCAACACTAGGAGAAGTTCTCTCCATTCCTCTCTTTCTCTTCCTCTCGGGTGCCTTGCAATGAAGAGGAAAGAAGGATGTCTCTCTCTCCCTCTCTCGGGTTTTGATTAAGGTAAAAATCTCTAAGATCCTCTCTATGTTATCTCTTGATTTGTAGAAAAGAAGGAAAAGGAATAGATAAGAAAAGGAAAAGACGTTTTAAAGATAGTAAAACGGATTAAGAAAGAAAAGAGATATTGTTTTTAGTAAGTTTTGCAAAATATCACAGAAGATATTTTGAGATATTTTACAAAATATCCCAGAAGATGTTTTGAGATATTTATAGTAGATATTTTGTGATAATTTACAAAATATCCTAATAAGATATTTTAGATATTTTGATAAGATTCTTATCATTTAATGATTTAAGTTATAGTTTAAAATAGGGTCTTCAAAGCGGAGTGATTGAAATATAAATCATGCCGTTGTGATGCCCGAGTAAAAAGAATCATTTTCGGTAATTATTATGGAAAATGGTATTTTGGTAATTTTATGAAAAATGGTATTTTGGTTATTTAAATAAATATTGTTATAATGTCCATATGAAAAATGTGGCATTATACTTAACTGGTTTTATACGCCGTTACTATGTCAAAACAATAATAGGATTAAGAAGTCAGAAATAAGTATAGGGTTAAGTCTATGTTTAGTGAATTGTACTGATTCACTTTTTGTTTGGATTATATCTGTTTATTGCAGTGGTTTTATCTCTGAACGCTTTCCTGAAGCCAAAAGAACTACTGTGAGTATTTCTTACTCACTGGGGGTGATACGTGTGTCTTAGTCTTTAGCATCATGGTGATTGCTGCTTTATTTGATTGTATGCAAGTTGTTTGGCATATGGTTAACATGTTTTGATTGGAATTACATGTATGATGGTTGTATGATAACAGGTAGGTAAGTATATGTGTATACTAAGCTTATGTAACGGGTTATTAAGTTGGTTATTAATATTCTTGGATTGTGGGCATTATCAACAGTATTAGGATTGTAGGCACTGTTGGTGGTTAGTATGGATGGTGGGCGCTGTTCATGGTAGGTGTGCATGGTTGGCGTGTGGACGCAGTCAACTATAATGGTAGGTGTGCATGGTTGGCGTGTGGACGCAGTCAACTATGATGGTGGGCACTATTCATGATAGAGTATATTTGTTAGTATATTAGAGAACTGTCTTTGCTTGTGATATTGTGCATATGATATGTATATCTGTCATCATTTGGATGCATTGTATATGGTTATATAAATCAATGTGTCACTATGTGGTTGAGGACCGTTGACTCACTCGACCACAGTATGTGATTGTGGTGTGAACCACAATCACATGCGTGTTTTGCAGGAACGAAGGCATGAGCTGTTAGGTTATGGACGAGACCTTTAGTATGTAGATGTTCTATACAATGGTTATGTAATGCTTGTGCCGCATGTGGTACGTATGCTGTTATTTGGATGTACTTTATTATATCAGAACAAATGGTTATTATTTTATATATTGAGTTTATTCAGTCAGCTTTGATGTGTTATTGTAAAAGAAAAATGTCTTCCGCTGTCAATTTATACTCTGATGATATCATTGTCGATGTCATAACGATACATGAAAATTTGAAATTTTCACTTACGCCTTTTTGTAAAAAGCGGGTCGTTACATGAATGAGTTAATCGCAGGGAAAAGCATCCTGAAGACTAAGGTATCTGTAAACATGGCATAAACTTCATCTTCTAAACCGAAACGTAAGAAAAAGGAAAAGCAAGTTAAACAAGTTGGCAGAGTGTTTGTCAAAAAGTTTAACAAATCTGAAAAAGGGGACAAAGGGCAAGTGGGGTAGTAATTGTTACTACTAAGATCAACCAAGGCACTAGAAGAGAAAGTGCACTAAGTTTCTTGCATCCGTAGGTCAAGGTGAGACATCTTCCTTGTTAGTTGAAACTTGTTTAGTTACGAATCCCACTAATTCTTAGTGTGTGCATTCAGGATCAACTAATCATGTGTATAATTCGTTGTAGGGGTTCCAAGTAACCAGGAAACTTAATGAAGGAGAGATGCACTTGATGCTTGGAGATGGGTCGATGGTTTTGGTCCACTCCATTGGAATTGTTGAACTTTAGTATGAATAAAGAGTTTTAATTTTAAGAAACTATCTGTATGTACCCAACAGACGCAGAAATTTGATTTCTGTGAATTTTTTGGGTAACTGTGGTTATACCTCTTCCTTTTGGGCTAAAGTGATAATAAGGAAGGGTAATTTATTTACTGTTTTGGTATCATTGTAGATGGTTTGTATTTTATTATTTCTGATTCATATGTTCTTAACAATTATGTTTTTTGGTAACTGTGGTTATACCTCTTCTTTTAAGGTTAAAGAAATTTATTTACTGTTCTGGTATCATTGTAGATGGTTTGTATATTATTATTTATGATTCATATGTTCTTAACAATTATGTTTTAGAACCAACTCATCATTCTTTATCAATGAAAAGAAAGATTCCTTCTACTAATGAAGCATACTTTTGGCATCTACTTCTTGGTCACATTAACTCAAAGAGGATTCAAAGGCTAGTTAATGATGGGTTTTTGAACCCAATAGATTTTCAAGATTACCCAATCGACAAATCATATTTGTAGGGTAAAATGACCAAGAGACACTTTTCAGGCAAAATGAATAGAGCCAAAGATTTGCTTAAGCTAGTGTTCACTAATGTGTGTGGTCCTATGAGTGTCCCAGCACTGTTGACATATAAGTTCATTGTGAATAAAGTTGTTATTACTAATTTATTTTTTAGTATAAAGCATATGTTATTTTACATGCGTAATATTGTTCAATATATGTTTTGCATGTGAAATGCCTTTTTGAGTAAAAAGTTATCACACAAGATCCTAGTCCATAATCCTTGTAGTCTTAAACTTATGGATAGTTCACAGTCGGTAATGGAATTGGGCATTCAATTTGCGAAGACTGTTACACATCGATTCTTTGGGATTTATTTTGATCAAGTGAAGTTGAAGGTTTTGGGTTGATGTGTAGGAGTTATGCACTAAACGGGCCTTAAGAACTATTTTTTCATGAAAATACTGTCAAAGGGAAAAACTCATACTCCCAATATTATTTATGATATTGATTTTAAATCCAGAGAGGCTTGTCTATTCATATGTGCAGTGCAGATTACTTTGATACATTTATGGGTGAGGTCAAAATGATGGTCAATATACTCGGTGCGTTGGGTGATCGCAATTAACACTGTGAGAAAGCTTTTCTCGAAAAGGAATCTAAGTCCTTTTCTAAAAGGATAAGAAATTTCCCCTTGAGATTAATTTAATGGATTGGATTATTCTAAGTCTTTGTATGGAGTACTTTGGTATGAGATACTGAAATACAATGTACATGTGACAAGTCTTTCACGAGTATGAGAATAATATATATAAAAATAGGGGACTCAACGAAAAAGAGGTAGAGAATTAAATGGCAGTATCTTCACTTTAATTTTGCAACGAAGATTTCATGGAGGAATCAAAAGTCAAAAATAAGTAAATTCAAAGGATTAATTGTTTTAATAAAAAAAATATAAACTAGAGTGCAATTACAATTGTTTAGTGGAATCAATTGTAATTAAATAGGGACCGGAAGAGTCGGAACTATTTGGCTAGTTTTTATTTTTCCTTTAGATCCCTCACCAAGTTGATTTAATTTAACCAGATCGGGCTTTTTATTCATTGTGGTAGTTGTTTTTATTTATTAAAAGCATGGGCTAGAGAGAAACTTTGCATAAGATGCAAGAGAGGAGATTGGGCCTTGGGATAAAGCCCAAGTCCAAAGGAATAGTAGATGACACATGGGCCAAGGTAGTAATCACTTACTATGGCTTGTCCCACATTGCTTCTATCTTCCACTCTCCTAGTATTCAGAGCTTATAAATAGATATGCCTGTAGCTTTTAAAAAATAAGCTATTTTGCTACAGTTCTTTAGTTTTTACTAAGAACTAATATTCTTGAGTAAACTCTCAAAAATAAGTTTACAATTTGAATAGCAAGTTGAGAGCCCACTTTCTTGGTTATCATCAATCATTGGTGAGAAGATTTGAAGGTTCATCACAAGTTCTTCGTCGAGGAGCAAGGTGCTTCCTCTTGCCCATATAGCCAGGGAGTGGCCGTTTATTTTTAAACACGTTCAAGTAAGTATTTCTGATTTGTAGTTTATTATTAAAATAGCATTGTTCTTTTCTTGTTCTTCATAATTTTCGTTCCTGGATTTGGGAATTTTTTTTTCCCGTTGCACCTATGACAGGGATAAAACCCAAGCCCAAGCACTGGGCTTAGAGAAATTAACTAAGGTTAAACCCCAAGTCATAGGTGCATTGGGAGAATTTTTTCTCCTTATTGCCGTGTGGCATAAAGGGATTAATTCCCCTTGTGGCCGAATCCTAGTAGTAGTATGAAAATTAAAAGACTTCTAATTTGCCGTGTGTGATTTTTGTCAACAGAATGCAGCGAATCAAAAACAATCATAGTAAGATTCTTTTTTTCTTACTCTTACTCCTACTCTTACCCTGTTAGAAATTGGTTTGTAAAAACATGTTTATGTAGCAGAAAATTAAATTCTCAAGCAAAGATTGAAATTTATGAAGAAGATGTGAAGAACAATGCTATTTTAAAATAAATTGCAAAGCATAAATTCTTACATGAAGAATTCGGCCACCCCTTGGCTTTTTGGGCAAAAATTTGCTCCTTTCTCATCAATGAAGAACGTGTGATCCAAGGGATTATGAGACATTCAGATCTTCTCACCAATAACTGATGATAACCAAGAGTGTCGGTACATGACGCATTGGCTAGGATTTAATTCCCTAACCCATGCGTCATCTGCTATCCCCTTAGGCTTGGGTTTTATCCCAATAACCAGTCTGACCTCTTGCATCTCATGCATATTTTTTCTCTAGCCCGTGTCTTTAATAAACAAAAACAAGCATCCTAATGGAGGTCCATCGTACCATAGGAATAATGCTAGAATAATACTTTATTAGTTACTGAGATTACTTGACTTACAAGTAATTTCCTATGTTTGGAGTATATTTCTGTTTAAGTGTTGTTGTTAGTCAATAATGGGCTTGGCCCTAAAGGTTTACATAGGGTTGTTAGTCTTGGGAAACCTTATATAAGTATAACCATGTAAGAGTTTGAGGTATTGAAGAATTTGAATAAATTTCCAGCAGCCTTCTTTTCTTTGAGACGAGACTTCTCAAACAATGGTGAGACGCCATCGCAGTTCTTTTATTTTATCAAAGTTTACTGTTTGTGTTTTGTTCTAGATTCTTGAGTAATTTGCAGTGTGAGTGATATACCAACTGTATCAATTGGTATCAGAGCATGCCGGTCCCCAATGTTGTTTGTACTATGCAACCACGGAACGGACCACAGGCCTCCATCACCAAAACAATCCGACATGTCCGAGGTATTGGAACATCAACGTTCCATCAGTCTGCGTATGGACGTGGTTTGGACCCACCTCTTTGACAAGCCCGAAAGTTCTGGTGAGAAGAACCTTGACGACCATGCCCAGAGTTCACGATGCAAAAGGATAAGAATCTCGTGACAGATACGGCTACCAGTGGTTATGCGCCCAGGCGGACACAATCTCCTTTTTCTGGTCAGTGTTTTCTACAACAGGAACGTGGGGGTACCCCTCGATTCGAAGGGCACACATTTCAGGAGCGACCAGACCATAAGAAGTCCAGGATGGATGATGCTGCTAAACGTGTTCGTGTGGATGTCCCGGACTATCATGGGAAATTCGAACCCCATGTCTTTCAAGATTGGCTAACATTTCTCGAGGACTACTTTGACTGGTATGGTTTGTCGGTGGACAGACAAGTTCGATTTGCTAAAATGAAACTAAAGGGACAGGCTAGTATCTGGTGGCATAGTGTGGAGGAACATTTGCATCGGCTCAAACAATCTCCTATCAACAACTGGGACAAGATGAAGTTGAAACTTCAGAAGAAATACCTTCCCCTCGATTACGAGGACTCGTTGTTTGAGGAATTGATTTTATTGCGGCAGGGCAACATGCCCATGGATGAGTATGCGAACAAATTCCATGAACTAAGCATTCGAAGCCAAATTGCAGAAACCGGGGGGTAGACATTATCCCGGTTCAGGGCTGGTTTGCAAGAAGATATTCGCAAGGAACTTCTTACAGTGTGGCTCATGAGTGTAGAGGAGGCCTACCAACTTGTATTCTGTTTGGAACAGCAATGGCAGCTGGTGATGCCACGGCGATCTCATTCCAATTGGAGCTATTCGACACCGAAAGGCACTAACAATAAAATTTTTTTGCAGTTCATGGCTTCAAATTCATATGAGCGTTTTCGGCCACATACCACATCCGGTTGGAGTGCACCTGGCGATCGAAAGCCCAAAGATGTTGTGGCAGCCGGAGGGGAGAAGTTTGGGGATGAATGTTTCAAGTGCAGCGGTAGAGGCCATTACGCAATGATGTGTCCCACTAAAGATCACAAATTCACTCTTGTTTGTGTTGAAGACCTATTGCACCAAGAGCGCAGCGTGAACACCCTAGCACCCACTGTGGAGACTAAGGAGCCTGATGAGAGAGAGATCGAGGAGGAGATTCTGGAAAGTTCAACCCTACCTTTGTGTGTGATCCAACGCATTCTAGCAGGGCAATGTACAGACGACAAGGCAGATGATGATTGGCTATGCACAAACATCTTCCACACTCGGGTGGAACATCATGGAAAGGCACTCAATGTCACTGGTCAATGGAATGGCACTCAATGGTAGCAGTATGAATGTAGCTTCACAGGAGATGGTCCAGAAACTGAAACTGCCACTGGTCAAACATCCTCACCCGCACAAGCTTAGCTGGGTTGACGATACTTCTATTCCAGTCAAGGGCAGGTGTTTGATTTCCTTTTCTTTGGGAAAGACTTATCGTGATGAAGTGTGATGTGATGTGATCCCTATGAAGGCCTGTCACCTGAAATTAGGTAGGCCTTGGCTGTTTGATAGGAACGTCCATTTCGATGGACGACGTAATATATACTCTTTCAATTTTAAGGGGCGCCGGTTTACCCTTCAACCTATGAAACTCCAAGATTTTGACCTTCCCCACGTAGAGAGTCGAACCCTCAGTATGAGGAAATTTGTGGAGGCCTGCCATGATCGTGATATTGTGCTTGCAGTGATTACTCGCCCGGCTCATGGACGGCCTGCACCATCACCCCCCGTGGAAATCCAATCTCTACTGAAGGAATTCAGTGACCTGACCCCAAAAGAATTGCCCCACGCCCTACCGCCCATGAGGTCCATCCAGCATGTTGTGGATTTTATCCCCGAGTCCTCCCTGCCTAATCTTCTAGCATACCTCATGAGTCCCTCAGAGCACCAGGAATTGCACCGTCAAGTTACAGAGCTATTGGAGTGTGGCTTCATTCGAGAAAGTTTAAGTCCTTATAGTGTGCTCTACCTTTTGACCCTTAAAAAGGATGGCAGTTGGCGTATGTGTGTGGATAGTCGGCCCATTAACAAAATTACTGTCAAATACAGATTTCCCATCCCACGTCTTGATGATATGTTGGATGTGTTGCACGGTGCTACCATTTTTTCCAAGGTGGATTTGCGAAGTGGTTATCACCAAATTTGACTTCGCCCTGGTGATGAGTGGAAAACGGCATTCAAAACCAGAGACGGACTGTTTGAGTGGCTTGTCATGCCATTTGGACTTACTAAAACCCCTAGCACGTTTATACGAGTGATGACTCCAGTGTTACGACCTTTCATTGACAAGTTCGTGGTTGTTTATTTCGACGATATTCTGATCTTCAGCCGGGATTTGGCGGAACATGTGGATCACCTTACACAGGTACTGTGTAATCTGTGTTTTGAAAGTTTCTTCATTAACCTCAAAAAGTGTTCTTTTTGCCCAGCCCGGTGTTCTGTTTTTGGGGTTTATTGTCTCTACTGGGGGGATTTCAGCTAACCCTGAAAAGGTGCAGTCCATACTGGATTGGCCGACTCCTAATAACATCCATGAAGTCTAGAGTTTCCATGGTCTAGCATCCTTTTACAAACGGTTAATCAAAGGGTTTAGTGGCATCATGGCCCCGCTCACTGAATGTACAAAGAAAGGGGCGTTTTTGGGGACCCCTGCGACTGCCTAAGCCTTCCGGAAAATCAAAACATTACTAACTGAAGTACAGAAGTACAGGTTCTACGTATGCCCGATTTCGCTGTCCCCTTCGAGGTCGCTTGTGACGCATCTCACTCAGGCATTGGTGGCGTTCTCAGCCAGCAAGGCCACCCTATTGCATTTTTCAGTGAGAAACTCAGTGATGCAAAACATAGGTATTCCACTTATGAGCTTGAATTATATGCTATGGTGCAATTGTTAAACATTGGAGGCACTACCTGATTCACACTGAATTCATCCTGTTCACTGATCACGATTCCCTTTGGCATACTAACTCTCAAAAGAAGCTCAACTCGAAGCATGCTCGCTGGTTTGATTATCTCTAGCAGTTCACGTTTGTGCTTAAACATAAGGCGGGCATTGAGAATCGCGTAGCCGACGCTCTTAGCCGCAAGGCCCTCCTGCTTCAAAATTTGCCAGTTACTGTCCCCTGTTTTGTTGATTTACCCGCCAATTACACCCTTGACCCCGACTTTGAGTCCTTGTATCTCCGCCTTAGCTCCCACCCTCGCACTACTAATATTGTCTTCAGCATTTCTGACGGGTTTCTCTTTAAAGGGACACGATTATGTCTTCCTCGCTCATTCCTCCGCGAGTTTGTGATTACAGAACTTCTCTCCGGCAGTCTAGCAAATCATTTCGAGCAGGACAAAACACTTAATTTGGTGGAGGATCGTTTCTTTTGGCCGCATCTTTGTCGCGATGTCACCACCATTATTAAACATTGCTGAACATGTCAACTTGACAAGGGTAGCAAAATCAACGTTGGCCTTTATACACCCCTGCCCGTTCCCACTCAACCTTGGGTGGACCTTAGCATGGACTTTGTTCTGAGGCTCCCAAAAACTATTCAGGGACACGATTCTAGTTGTGTGGTGGTCAACAGATTTTCCAAGATGGCTCATTTTCTTCCTTGTGCAAAAACCTTTGATGCTTCTCCGGTGGCAACCTTGTTCTTTGCTGAAGTTGTCAGCTTGCATGGTGTGCCAACTTCCATTATCTCTGACCGTGATGTCAAGTTTGTCAGTTATTTTTGGAAGACACTTTGGGCAAAAATGGGCACTCAACTCAAGTTCTCTAGTGTGTTCCATCCTCAAACCGATGGTCAAACAAAGGTGGTTAATCGTAGCCTTGGCAACCTGTTGCGTTGCCTCATCACTGATCACCATACCACATGGGATTTGCTCCTCCCTCACGCAGAGTTTGCTTACAATAGTTCGGTCAACAGGAGTACCAGGCTATCCCCTTTCGAGATTGTCATTGGTCGGCGCCCCCAGGTCCCCCTGGACCTTACTTTCCTGCCCCTGCATTCGCTTGCTAGCCAAGGGGCTGATGAGTTTGCTCAACATATTCAAAGTCTGCATGCCAAAGTTTGCCATTGGCTGATTCTCAGTGCTGAGAAATATAAAACCACTGCAAACCTTCATCGTCGTGCTGTTTCTTTTGAAGTTGGTGATTCTATGTTGGTTCGTTTGCCCCTTAGCGTTTTGTCTGTGGTTCCTTCTATAAGCTTCATCATCGCAGGGCAAATCCTTTCTAGATCATTAAGTGGTTAGGTGCTAATGCATACCATCTCGCTCTTCCTGATACTCTTGCTATTAGCCCGGTCTTTAATGTTGAAGATTTTACTGCCTATCCGGGTAGTTTTGAAGCTGTTCCTCCTGTTGTTGATAGTCTTGTCCCTCCTGCCATCCTCCCTACCCATGCACCGCCACGTGAACAGATTGAGGCCATTCTCGATGATCAATTAGTCTCTACACACAGAAGAGGTTACCAAAAATTTCTAGTTTGCTGGAAGGGTCGCTCTCCCTTGGATGATAGTTGGGTAAAAGCTGACGAGGTTCAACACCTTAACCCCGATCTCTATGATGATTAATTGGCACTTCACTCGACTGAGTTGAGTTCTTTTCTAGAAGTGAGGGATTGATGGAGGTCCATCGTACCGTAGGAATAATGCTGGAATAATACTTTATTAGTTATTGAGAATACTTGACTTACTAGTAATTTCCTATGTTTGGAGTTTATTTCTATTTAAGTGTTGTTGTTAGTCAATAATGGACTTGGCCCTAAAGGTTTACGTAGGGTTGTTAGTCTTGGGAAACCCTATATAAGTATAACCTTATAAGAGTTTGAGGTATTGAATAATTTGAATAAATTTCCAGCAGCCTTCTTTTATTTGAGGTGAGACTTCTCAAGCGATGGTGAGACGCCATCATAGTTATTTTATTTTATCAAAGTTTATTGTTTGTGTTTTGTTCTAGATTCTTGAGTAATTTGCGGTGTGAGTGATATACCAATTGCATCACATCCCAACAAATAAAAAGCCTGATCTAGTTAATTTAATCAGCTTGGTGAGGGACCTAAAGGACAAATAAAAAGTAGCCAAAATAGTTCTGACTCATCAAGTCACTATTTAATTATAATTGATTCTACTAAACAATTGTAATAGCACTCTAGTTTATATTTTTTTAAAAACAATTAATCCTTTAAACTTAATATTAACTTTTGATTACTCCATGAAATCATCCGTAGCAAAATTAAATGTAAAGCCCAGGAAATTCAAGTTCTCAAGAACTCATTGATATTGTTGGGAAGACAATATCATTAAGTTTTTATAACCAAACCTAAATTCTTTTTAAAAGCTAAAGATCAAGTCCTAAAACTCGTAAAAAATGAAGTTAGCATTTAAGCTTAAAACTTTGTCTGAGCCAAAAACAGGTCAAACGAACTCAAATTTAATCGATTCAAATCATGTTATCCTCACAATAGAAATATCTATCACATGGTAAAATTTGGTGAAAAGTCCACCGAATGACTTTTTAGATTTATGGTTGACTATTTAGGTGCTAAGTGGCACATTTTGCTAACATTTTACTTCTAAAATTGGACATGATAAATATGTTTTTAGGGCTTATAATGACTCAAAAACCGATGCCTAAATGTGTTTTTAGGACTTATAATGACTCAAAAACCAATGCCTAAATGACCCAACTGTCGAATTTTTAACATAAATGAATTAAAAGACCATGGTTCCCAGCCCTAAGTGTCTCTAAAACTGAAGACAAGCTGATTTTTACTTAGTTAGAGGAATTTGGTTGAAAGCTAAGTCTAGTTAGACAAAAAGTTGGACTTTTAAGTGTGAAAGAGACTTTTTGTCAACAATGGAGGCTATCTTGCTTCTTGAATTCCAGCAGCCTTTCCAGCACACATCCGTGAGTTCCTTTCATTCCCCTGATGTCCTAAGACTCATATAAATATGAAACAAGCCTTTCCTACCATTCTTTCTTATGATAAGTGAAATTGCATGCAAAAACAATCAAGTCTTTCCATTTTACACTACTTGTCCAAGGTGAGGATTGAGTGAAGCTTTTCTGTTTTTCTCTTTTGTATTTTGGTCCAGCAGCCTTAGGGGAGCTAGATATACCACTTACCTTGCTCTTTCATGGCCTAGCCTTATAGAACAAAGATCAAAACCCAAAACAGCACTAGAAACTCCAAATCCGACGACTTTGGACTTAAAAGAGGACTTTTGTTTCAAAAATTGTTTGGTAAGTTTTCTATGTGTTCATGTGTTCCATAAGTGATTTCTAAGATATATTTTATGTTAATATGCTTCCTAGAACATAGAACACAAAAGAAATAGTTTCAAAAAGAAAAGAATTCAAGAAAAGAACCTAAAAGAACACATACCTTTTTTTGATCTTATTTGATATTATTTTGAATATTATAGAATTGTGAATATATTTGTATATTATTCTTGCTGTATTTTAGCCTTGTGCTGGTCTTGGATCATCATAGGTAATTTTTATTACTTGCGTATATATATATATGTTCATATTAATTGTTAGGATTCATGTTTAAGTATTATGTCACCATGTTTCGGTGTTTAAACATGAATCAAAGTAGTGATTAAAGATTCATGTTCAAACATTATATCACCATGTTTCGGTGTTTGAACATAAATCAAAGCGATTCCTATGACTGATCTCATGACATTCATAAGTATCAAATATAATCTGTGTATCTCTCTCTCTCTCTCTCTCTCTCTCTCTCTCTCTCTCTCTCTGTCTCTCTCTCTCTCTCTCTCTCTCTCTCTCTGTCTCTCTCTCTCTCTCTCTCTCTCTCTCTCTCTCTCTCTCTCTCTCTCTCTCTTTGTATATATGTGTGTGTGTATATATATATATATGTTAGTTTTTGTGTTGGCTGCATTCTGTTGGACAAAATCACTTTTATGTAATGTTGCTGCTTTCACAAGGATTTAGCTATTCAGAGTTCTTCTAGAAGATTCTGCACAGTCTATAAGTCAGAGAAATCGAATCCCTTGCAGCCATCCGGACGACGTGATATACCGTTCGGACGCCTAACTGTCCAAAGCATCATCCGTCTGGACGACGAGAACTTCCCGTTTGGACCTTCCTCTTTGTCAAGAAACTTCAAACTGCTCCAACTTGCATCTGTCCGAACGTTTCAGCAGCACGTCTGGACGCCATTCAGTGTTCGATCAGCTATGGCATTTCTTTCCAAAACACAAATATGGGAAGACAACTGCAACCGTCTGGAAGATGTGGATTCCCGTCCGAACGCGCTCATCCATAAGGCAAGTCGTGCATTCAAAATCAAGATGTTTAGACACCAGTCTTCATGATCTGGACGCGCGAGCTACATATATGGAAATTGCATGTATCGGATCAACTGTCCGGAAAACATGTCCTATGGTTTGGACGCGCGAACCCTTGATATGGAAATTGCTTGCAGCTAAGGTGAGACCGTCCTGACAACAGGGCAACACCGTCTGAACTAGGCTCAATTCAAGAAAGAATTTATGCGAAATTTGGAAAGCCGATCGCACAGTTGTCCATCCAGACGCCTTATGTCTACCGCCCAGATGGGGCCAAGGTATCTCAAGCCAGACGCTCATTTGAATCTGCAACCTATAAATAGAGGCCCCTAGGCTTAGGAATTGCAAGAATTCAGTATTGAATTCCATAGTGCTTAGATAGTTATATTTTAGAGTTATTGTGCTGAGTTTGTCTCTCTGAAGCCGTTGCCGTTGAGTGTTGTTGCTAAGTTGATTTGAAGTCTATCTTAGGGGTTGACCCTAAGGTAAAGAATTCCATTGAAGACCCCTTCAGGTAGGAGACCTAGTTGGGAGGCGTTCGTGTTGAGTTACATGTCAGAGTTCAAGGTACGACCACTACATAAGGTTATGTGAGTGCGACCGCTTTGTAACTAGCTTTGTCTTCTGAATAATGGATATTCTGAGTTTGGCTGCCCCGAAGTGGTTTTTCTCTTAATTGAGTTTCCACTTCGTTAACAAAATTCTTGTGTCCTTTCAATTCTGTACTTAGATTATTTTGTTAACACATTGACCACACACACACAGTGAATATAGAAGTCATTTATTTTTCAATATATATATATACCGAAACATGGTGACATAACACTTAAACATGAACTCTAATAGAATATATATATATATATATATATATATATATATATATATATATATATATATATATATATATATATATATATATAAGTACTATAATGATTCATGTTTAAGTGTTATGTTACCATGTTTCGGTGCTTAAACATGAATCGTGGTAGCATTTATATTCTCATATTATTCTCTTGTTTTATACTTGCGATTCTTGTGGATAATCACAATTACTCTAAAATACTTATTAAATGCTTTGACATAAAGACTTGTGTTTGAGCACTATGTCACCATGTTTCAGTGTTTGAACATAAAGTTTAAACTCAAAAGACTTATAAGTAATCACCTTTTAATATTCACGACTAAAAACAATGAATAAATGGATGTAAAAATAAACAGACTTAATATAGGAAAGAGGACTGATAAATATATTATCTTCTTTATATTTATTTATTACAGAAGAGGAGCTAAGAGACTTCACTAAAGGGTGTAAGTATGGAAGTACTTACTAAGAATGATTCTATGTTTCATTAGGATTAAATATTATATTTGTGTATTGCTTGGAAATTGTTCATGCTGAGTCCAAATAATAAAAAGGGTGTCCAAAGTCCTAATATATAACTATGCTGGGACCAGGAGGATTTCAGTAAAAACAGGTAAACTTCAAAGAGGAAGGTTCAAAGGGCGTTAACAGGGTTGAATTGGCAACCTAAGAATGAGAGGTCTAAAGTAAGATGATCATAAAATACAAACTAAACGGTCACTACGATGCATATTCATATAATTATTGCATTCATACTCTTCATGAATTATTATTAATCTGATGGTAATTTATGTATGAAAATGGATGACTCACTTGTTTGTTTATGTAAATATGACGACGTCATATTTGCATAGTTAATGATGCTAATCTGGAGAATGAAAGCATGGACCCTTATGCCAGTTTTGATAGTTTTTAGAACCATTATCAGATTATTATGTGCTGGCTTTTAATAACTAGTTGTATCTATTAATGTTTTATTTTCTTTATGGCATGTAAAATATTTAGAACGATGCCATTACTTAGTGTGCATTATGTTGCATGCTTATGAGCCGCCTATGGCACTAATTTTGATGCACCTAGTATGCATATTACATGTAATGAAAAATTCAAGTAACTTCTAATTAATGTATTGAGGTAATTCAGTCAACTCTGATGTGTTATGCTATCAATTCCTAAGACTTTAGAAAAAAATATATTCCTTTGCGAGAGTTCTATCTCTGATGTAGTAATATCACGTGGAAATCAGAAGTTTCTGCTTACAAATTTGCTAGCTCAAATTTGGGGCATTACATTAAAGCCAAGATACTACCATTTAATTGTCTATGCTTTTATCCTTGAGTCACTGATTTTACCCATAATTCTCGTACTAGTGAAAGACTTATTACATGTATAATATATTTTTGTATCTCATACCAAAATTCTCTAGCCAAAGACTGAGAATAATCTAATTCATATAATTTATCTCAATGGAAAATGTCTTATCCTTTTAATGAAGGACTTGGATTCCTTCTTGAGAAAAGCTTTCTTACATGTTAATTGTGATCATCTAACGCACCGAGAATGTTGACAATCATATTGGTCTCACCCATAAATGCATCAAAGTGATCTACACTTCACATCTAAGTACACAATCCTCTCAAGATTTAGAATCAATATCATAAGAACTCTTGGGAGTATGAGTTTTTCCCATTAACGGGATTTTAGTGGAAAAACAACTTCCATGGTCCGTTTAGTGCATTACACCTACACATCAACACAAAGCCTCCAAATTTGCCTCATCAAGACAAATCACAAAGATTTGATATGTAACAGTCTTCGCAAATGGAATACCCAATTTCATTAACGACTGCGAACTATACAAAATTTAAGTCTACAAGGATTATAGGCTAAGACGTTGTGTGATAACCCCGTTACTCACATTATAGACCGTACTCAATGTGATCCAATGGTATTTCTCATGCAAAATATACATAATCATTATTAAGCATGTAAAATATCAAATGCCTTATGCTCAAAAATAGATTAATGAATAACAACATTTATTCATAACAAACTTATATTTCAATAATAAATTGGGATTTAGGGCATAAACACCAACAAACTCCCACTTGCACTCAATTCCAATTAGGCATACATTTTACTCCCATTCCCTTTAAGTGAGGTTTGAAAATCTTCTGAGGTAAGGTCTTTGTGAATGGGTCTGCCAAATTCTCAGCCGATGAAATCTTATCTACAACCACATCTCCTCGAGTTCAATACAGCCACAACAAACAAACATCCCAAGTAAAGAATTAATTGATCTGATAAAAAATTGAAACTAGAGTTCAATTACATTTCTTCAGTGGAATTAAGTGTAATTAAATTGGAGCCTCGTGACAGTTACAAATTTAACTGGGTCACATGCCGATTAAGCTAGTTTTTATTTTTTCCTTTTGGGTCCCTCACCATGCTAATGTAATTTAACCAAGTCATGCCTTTAATTTATTGGGCTGCTTGTTTTATTTAAATTAAAACATGGGCTACAAAGAAACTGTGCATGCGTTACAAAGAGGGGCGATTGGGCTTGGGTTACCTTGAGCCCAGGGGACTGCATTTGACACATGGGCCAGTTAATTCTTCTGTGGCCCCATGCGTTAACTCCATCAGAAAGGCTAGAGTTTTCCAAGCCCTAGCCGTCCCGTGGGACCTGTAGTACAATACTGTTGCCTCGGATAACGCCCCGCTTTGACAAAAAGCGTAAGTGAAATTTTTTGAATTTTCACGTGACATTACAATCTCATCAGAGTTAAATATTGGCAACGGAATATATATATATATAATACAGACTTGGGATTAAATAACACTTCAGAGCTTCTAACTGAAATACCTCAAAATAGTTATATAAAGTATGTCAACATAATCATACAAAAGATAGTAGTCATGCCTTACAAGGAACATATAATTATATAAGTCAAAAGATCTAGAGCTTAATAATTACATAAAAGAAGGAATATAAATATTGTCTTTGAAACTAGGTTAATGAACTACATCACGATAGTTCGCAAAAAAGAGGCAGTCTAGCCTCAAATACTAGTATCAGGATCCATTTAAGGGTCTGAATAGTCCTGATATTCTTCCTCTTCATAACCTAATTTAGCATATAATACAAAGAGAAAACAACAATACAAAATACCAAAGTGAGTCCGCTGTTTCCCATAATAATATGAATGCTGTTTTATTTAATAAATGCAACATAATGCAATATGGCTTTATAATCACATGTATACGCAATATATAATCTATGGTCGCAAATCATAAACATAAATTGAATATAAACGTAATCATAAAGCAGTAATATGATAGTTTTAAATGTAGAGTTTTAGGTATTTCCCTTTTTCCACTCCTCTGTTGGCCTAGGCACGGTTAGCGTCTTATTTGAAGCCTAGGCTTCCTCACATTAACTTTTAATTATATTCTTTGGGAGCCTAGGCTCCTAGAAACCTGGGTCTTCCCTAGTGACCTAGGTACACTAGTTTTTGTATTTATTATTCTCTTTTTCGGTACTTCTACATTCACTGCACCTAGGCAACCAGTGAATCGTCATGTACCACTATGGATCTAGATCCACAGCTTGTTATTAAACAGATTATTAAAATAATAAAATATGCAAAGTTACATGCGTAAACAAGTAAATAAAGCAGTAGACACAATATTATAGGAAAAATCCACCTGCTTCGTCCTCAGTAAGTATAGAGATACTTACTATTTCTGCTTCAAAGGTTTCTCAGAAACTGTATAATTACAATCATTTAATAATACTAAATTAGTGAAAGGCATTATGAGAATGTTCATTACTACTACTTCACCTATTTATTAGAGGTTATTCTTCCATTACAACGGCTACAGATTTAAATATAATAAATATGACCTTACTCATTTTATTTTGATTTAGTTTTATTTTACACCAAATATCCACATTAATATTATAATAGTGCTACTAGAGTTATTTTCTCTTCCCCCAAAAAATATATCTTCTTTAAAAATACTTGCTTAGACATATTTATATTTATATTTGTAGGACATAGTGGACATTTAAGTTTTAAACAAGCACACAGATATTTCACTCATCCTCACAATCCACATGCATTCACTCACTTATGTATATATCACAAGTTACTAAACCCACAATCTCCTTAACACACTCACGTCAACATTCATTGTAAAAACACACATATTTCTACAAAGTCACTCACACACACATACACACGTCCTTACTATATGTATATATATCACATATCAAAATCTCAACACACAATCATTTACACTCCTTTCCCAAGTCTTATACTTACAAATTGTTGCTCAAAAGTTAGCCAAGAGTTTCTTTTCTAATGCTCGCTTCAAAGTGACCCAAATGGAACAAGAGAGGTTACTGTCCAGGAAAGAAATCCCACCAATTTGTGCTCTGTTTTTGGATGTAAAGCAGACATAGTTTCTGCTCAAAATTCCCTACTGGTTTTGTGATGGAATGAAGGTAATATGAGGCTTAAACTCTCTCCTTTTTTTTTTTCTTTTTTTTCTTTTTTTTTTTTTTTTGGTCTCATGAGGCCTTGATTACCAACCCCAAATATATAGGGAACTTGTATGGCTAAGATTGAAGTAGTCTAAATCCCTTTCAATGGCTGGATTGAAGCCAAATAATCTCCCAAAATCTACCAAAATCGTAGCCCATATCCCCTAGGATTTTATTTTCAAATCTTTAGGTAATGATTGCTTGATATGTATAAAATCTAGTTTGTATTGAACCAATTGGGCTAACTAGACTAACTAGATGAGGCTATGATCATCTGGAGCCAAAAGCATGGTGTGGGTTGAAGTTTTAAGGGAAATAAAATCGACATTAGTAGCTTTCACGTAAACTGCATCGCACTGGATAATTAAGTCGCTTGATCGACTTCGACCCAGAATCACTCAATCGGCTATAAAGTCGCTCGATCGACTTTGGTTAGTAATATCTTTACTTATCTGATTTCTATATATATATATACACCTCTTTTTACTCTATAACTAACAATAAGTAAATCTTATACCTATGTTCACACACATGTAAATATTATTATCTGCGCATTATTAATCTAAGTATGATATTTTCCGGGTATTACAATATTGCTGCATACCGTTATATACTAGCAGCACAATTGAGTCCAACCTTCGTCAGCCCGAGCTACTAGCAAAGCTGTAATGGTGTCCTATTCGCACATGGTGCACCCATCAAAATAACCATCGGATCTAAAGTCAAACATAAATGTAAAGTTCTATGATCATAGGGTTAAGCCCATGGGCATTAGACCCCACGTACCAGTGTATCATGTGATACGATGCAATTATTGTTTATTTTTTATAAACCATATATAAGCAAATATTCGTTTGGAATAGTTATGAACATGTTATGAAATGAGATGAGTAGGTTGAGGAAATATTATTTGAAAAGTCAAGCATGCTCAATTCACTAACCTATCGCACGTTAGAGTAAAAACAATTCCATAAGCATTTACTTACCTCGGTCAATTCTCTTTTCCTCAAACATCTTGATCTCCCAGTTACTACAATACACACCTCTGAAGTCAGACACCGGCACAATTGGAATCCTGATCTTTCACGTTAAATGTAACACCCCGAGAAATTAATTAACTTCACGATTCGTCTTCCACTCCCATTCCACCAAGAAGAAGATTTAAGAATCTCTACTCCTCAACATTTATTATAGCTAGGATCTATGAAGATTCATTACATGACTGATGAAAAATAAAGATGACTTCTAATTTACCGTGTGTGTGTGCACAATGTGCAACAAAATATTGTAAATGCGGAATTTAAATGACACAAATATTTTGTTAACGAAGTGGAAACTCAGTTAAGAGAAAAATCACTTCGGGGTAGCCAAACCCAGGAAATCCACTATCAGAAGACAAAGCTAGTACATAGACAATAACACTCACATACCCAATGCAGCAATCGTATCTAGCACTCTGACACGTAACCCAACGTGAACGCCTCCCAACCAAGTCTCCTACTTGTAGGAGTCTTCTATAGATTCCTTTACCTTAGGGCTCCTCCCTAAGATAGACTTCAATTGTAGCACTACAACAACACACAACGACAACAGCTTGAGAGCAAGCGGATCAGCACAACAACTTTTAAAAGATACTCTCTAAGCTCTAAAGAATTCAAAACCGAATTTTGTAAATAATATATGCCTAGAGGCCTCTATTTATAAGCAATAGAAGACTTAAATCGACACTGATTCGATTTTCTCTAGGCGGTATCCAGACGCAACCTAAGCTTGTCTGGGCGATTAGCTGCGCAACCGGCTTTCCAAAAACGCTAATTTTCTTTCCTAACTAAGGCGGTGTCTGGACGATGTTGCCCTAGCGTCTGGATGGTTGCACTTCAGCTGCACGCAATTTCCATAATAAGGACTGGTGTCCGGACTATCTCGCCCTGACGTCTGGACAGTTGCGATTCTTCTCCATGTCTTGCCTTATCAAGGATAGCGTCTGGACGGTGTAGACCTGTTGTCCAGACGATTGCAGTTGTCTTCCCATATCTGTGTTTGCGAAAGAAATTCTTTTACTTGTCAAACATTGAATGGCGTTGGATGGTATTGCCATGTCGTCCGGACGGATGCACTTGAACGTTGTATTCTTTTGGAACTCTGAAGAGCATCTAGATGCGTTGCTGGGATGTCCGGATGGATGTAAGCTTGAATAGTTCAAATCTTGTGGACACTGATGGCCATCTGGATGCATGACTAGGCCGTCCAGACGAAAGCTTGGGATGCGATTTCATCTGACTTGGAAACTGCACAGAAACTTCTTTGAATGCTAAGAAGCACATTTCTGAAATGAAAACTCTAAAATAAATGGTATCCCTGAATATGTACCAACATTATATACAAGTAATTTTGTCAAACAGAATGGAACCAATCATAAACTAACAACTGAAATCACACTATACAAATCATCGATAGAAAATATTCAAATTAAACCTCAATACACAATTAAGCCTCAAATGGTAAGCCTACAACATCACCCAAAAGTACTAATTACCATTAGCGGCCTTCGAAATCATGTAATCAATCCCCAAGCATAATCAAATCGATATCACTACACCAAACAGCTGCATCATCATTGATGTCCATCTCAAATCCAACAACTAAAGGTAGTCCAACTACAAAACAAAACATGTTTCATATGTGGAAAACATATAAGCATAAGTCCACGACTTAGTGAGTAATAATACACATGGTGACATGTTATCATGACGTGAACGCAGTTATTTATAAATCACATGTAGCAATGAAAAGTTATAGTTTATCTTTTGACAATGTTATCACGGATGCAATATAGATATAAACGTAAGTCCACGACTTAGTGAGTAATAATACATATGGTGACATGTTGTTATGATGTGAACGTAGTTATTTATAAATCCCATGTAGTAATGCAAAGTTATAGTTTATCTTTTGAAAATGTCATCATGGTTGCAATATAGATATAATATATGTAGTGATAAGAGAATCATGTCATAGCTCAACACCATATGGTCTACTCAGAATATTAACCCTTTCTTGACATGGTTGGCGCTATCCCAAGGGACTTGTAATACAATATCGGTGCCCCGCATATTGTATGCTACTGTCTATCACTAGCAGCCTAAACGAGTCCGACCTTGGGTGGCCTATACCACTAAGTGACATTCGTCTATATTGACCACCATTCAAGCATGGTTGCCCAAGTCACAAGAATCATTGGATCCAAGGCCAACACTAAAAATAAACATTTGACCATAGGGTCAACCTGTATAGTAAGCCCATGGCCATTATCCCGCAAGTTTCGGTGTGCCATGCCATACGATGCAATTTAATATTCATCGTATTTTTCATACATGCTTTCATAAACTCATCATTTTCATTATCTTATCATTAATCACTCATTTACACAAAATAGAGTTCACATCAATCAAAAGTATATTTCATGTGAGTTGTAAACATGCAAGTTTGGTATACAAAATAATCATGCTATGCGGGAAAAGTATAATAACAATTATCTGTGTGAGTTTTTACTCACTTGTATTGCAAAGCTCTTCCAAAAAAGCCTCCTAAGGCTACACATCCTAGAAATTTGAAAAAATACCTATTATCAGTCCTAATCTCAAGTTAAACAAGTCTTAAATCCTAAATAATCTAAAAATTGGATTTCTACCCATTGGTCGAAAGTTCGGCCTCGACATCGATCGTTTGTCCAGTGCAGAGTCGAACGTTTGGTGCTGGGACAGAATCCCTTTTCTGAACCTAAAAGTCACAAAACCATTTCTAAGCAAGTCCTAAGGTCTTAACATGATCCCTAACAGAGTCTTAAGCTTCAAGAACACCTTCATGCAGAACTTCGTACATTAAGCCTCATCAAACTACTAATCAAACACTAATCTAGTGTTTAAACCAAAAACAAACTAGAGATACAAAATCATAAGCTAAGTTATGAAAACTAACTAGACAACATAACATCGGATTAAGAAATGAGTTGGGCTAGGAATGTTACCTCCTTGACGAACAAGAACCAAGAGCTCCTCCTCTATCAGCGCTCTCTCACTCACACTCTAGGATTGCAATGAAGAAATGGTCGGAAATGAGTTGAAAGGGGCAAGCTCTTCCTACACATTTTTGGCAAACAACGAAAGTTCGATCACTTTTTTCAAACATTTGGTGTACTATTTTATCTAACGATTTTAGGTCAGGTCGAATGTTCAATGTACCTTTTATCCTCTTCAAAGAGGTTCTGCCGTGGAAGACTTTCACTTAAAAGATAAAGATAGAATTCTAAAATCCACATTCAAAATAAGAATAGCCAGAGTAAACTAAAACATCATAATATAGATAGCTAAAGCTCTCAAAGTATGGTCAAAAGACTAGTTATCAAATAGGTAGAGATGCAAAGCCAAAAGATCTAAGAGTCACCAACATCAAGAGTAAAATCCTACACTTAAGAAGATAAAGCATAAATATAATATCTAGCATATCCCGTCAGGATTCACCAACTCCTCTCCAAAGTCGTGCTAGCCAAATGGAATCTAACTCCTCAAAAATAATCTTGAGCATTCCTTCCAGCAGGACCATACGCTGCTCTGAAATCGCCATCACAAAACTATCTATAAAACAATACATGTTTCAAAGGTGAAAAGATACAAGTGTAAGTCCATGACTTAGTGAGTAATAATATGCCTGATACACATGTTATCATATGGTGAACTCAGTTTAAGTTGTAATCACATGCATTGGAATATCATTTCATTATATAAGATGGTGATGTATGCAATATAGATTTAATATATGCTTATAACAAGAGTCATGTCATAGTTCAATTCTAGATAGTCTACCTAGGATATTAACCATTTCCCAGCAGGTTTGATGCTGTCCCGAGGGACCTATAATACAACACCGGTGCCCCAAATATATACACATATCGTCATATACTAGCAGTCCGACCAAGTCCAACCTCAGTTAGCCCACGCTACTAGCAAAGCCGTAACTGTGATCCCCATTCAAGCATGGTGCATCGGTCACAAAACTACCATTGGATCCAAGGCCCATCATAACATATCATAAACATTTGACCATAAAGAACAACTCATATAATAGTAAGCCATGACCATTTTTTCGCATGAACGGTGTACCATGTCATACGATGCAATTTAGTCTTTACCGTATTTTACATGCATGCTTTCATAATCTCATCATTTCATTACCATACCATTAATCACACATTTTCACAAAATAGAGTTCACGACAATGAAAAATATATTTCATGTGAGTTGTAAACATGCATGTTTTGGTACACAAATAATCATGCTATGCGAAAAAATAATAATAACAAGAATCTTTGTGATTTTTACTCACTTGTATCATAAGGCTCCTCGAAAACATTCCCTTGAGGCTCAACAACCTTAAAATCTAAGAAAAACCTATCATCAGCTTTAAACTCGAGCTAAATCTTAAATCCTAAACATCTCAAAATAGGCTTTTTGCCTGCTGGCTGATCATTTGGATAGGAAGGTCGAATGTTTAGCTTTATCCAGTGAAGGGTCTAACATTCAGTGCTTGGGCAAAATCCCAAATCCGAACCTAAAAGCCACAAAACCAATTCTAAGAAAGTCCTAAGGTCTTAATATGATTTCTAACATAACCCTAAGCTTCAATAACTCCTTCATGCAAAACTCAGTACATTAAACATCATCAAAACACTATGCCAATCATAATCTAGGTATTGAAATAAAAAACTAACCAGAGATACCAAAACCATAAGTTAGGACATGAAAACTAACTAAACAACATAACAACAACTAAATAAACGAGTTAGGTTAAGGATGTTACCTCCCTTGAAGATCAAGAACCAAGAGACCTCCTTCTCTCTCTCTCCAAACACTTTCTCACTCTCCCTCTAGGATTACACTAAAGAAATGGGCGGAAATGAGGTGAAAAGGGCGAGGGTGGGAGTATTTACAGGAGAAGAAATCAAATTGGGTAAAGATTAATTGATCTGGCCTTTGGCCATCATTCGTCAAGCGAAGCTGGAACATTCGTGAACTTTTTAGGGTTAGGCAAATGTTTGGCGTACGATTTCTATCGTTCGGGGTATGGTCTGACACACATGCTGAAGTCGTGGGATGTACCTTCCGACATATAGTACAACACGTCAACAACCATTCGCGGTAGAAACCACAAATGTTCTTTGTGGGAACCGCAAACATTCTCGGTGGGAACTTCAAACATTCTCGGTGGGAATTTCGAATGTTCTTGGTGGGAACTTCAAACGTCCTTGGTTCAAAGGGAACATTTGGTCAATTTCAAAAGTCAAAAAGTCCTAATTTCCAATTGAGGCCCAATTAACCTTTGTTAATAATCTGGGGAACTAAATTACCTAACTCAAACAAGACACCTAATAACTCTAAATGGCATAACAAATCATAACAACGTGATATAGCACGAAAAATACGAGCTAGTTCATAACTTTTTGAAAGTTAAGCTAACACATGCATGATTATTATAAAAATCCTAATGTAACATGCTTGAATATCTTTAAAATAACGAAAGGAGTAGATTAAAACCATGGAAAACATGTCAACGCATATTAAGACAGAAGTGAGGTTTAGAGGTTACCTCTTGTTGAGGATGAAGCCTCACAAAAACCACATTCTCTCTCTCTCCACTTTAGGGTTGCTGGTGAGAAGAAATGACGAGCATAAGGTTTACTGGGTTTAAGGATGGCTTTAATAGGCTGAGGTGGACAAAAAGATAAAATTATTTTTAGGCAGTATTGAACATTCGAATAAGATGTCGAACATTCTGCCGGGGAAGGTCTTGAATGTTCTAGTGGGACGTCAAACGTTCAGTTAGGGAAGGTCTTGAACATTCTAGTGGAATGTCAAACTTTCGATTAAGGAAGATCTCGAATGTTCTAGTGAAACATCGAACGTTCGGGTATGAAGAAAATGCAAAGAGTCAAAGGCTTTAAAGAAATTCATTTTGTGGCATTTTGTTCGAAACCATTTATGTGTGCCCTTCAATGTGGATCATTGATTTACAAATCATGATCGATGTTTAAATTAACTATATTTAATTTCGTGGTATTACAATTAAGGTTTAATTTGGATCTTTATAGTGATGATATGTATAGCATAATGTCATTTAAAATGATGATTCTTATTAGATGTTGTGGTTGTAATTATCAATATTGATTGAGATATCATGTGTTTCCACAGCTTAGTATTCTCTTTTGACCAGTAGAGATTCCTTGGTCTTATTCTTTGTGAGAATTAGATGTGAAGGTGTACTGAGGAATTAATTACCAGTTAATTAATTTCTCGTGTCATTCCATAACTAGTTCTCCATATGGAGAAAAACATCTCATTGTTGTTGGGTGAACTGAGTATTACCATATGATCGGCCACTACAGGTGTAGATCGTGAAACAGAATTTGTGGGGTGATAGGAACTTTGGCTATGATACCACATTTATGCAGCACGGGAAGGATTTCCCTCAAAATATATCAAGATCAACAGAATTTAAAGATAGATCTCACGCTAATTCAGAATCTCACTAAAATAACGATAAGAATAAGTGGAATCAGAGTCTAATAGCCAGAGAATAGGAGCCACACCTCAAACAAAAGATCTGTTTATTTATCATTTTAATCTCTCTCCATAGGAGTACAAAAGAACACTTAAATAGAGTCTAGATAAAAACCTTAATCCTAATTTGACTAACTTTGGGCCTAGCCCCATTATTAAATTAAAAAATATAACTTAACTCTTGAAATTTAAATAAAACATAAAATTAAGTACTAATAGCCTAAATAAAACAAATATTCTAAATAAAACTAACATACCAATTTATTATTTTCTCATCCTACATCACATTAATTATATGCTCGATACATAGCTCGGTCGATCGAGGCTACCTACCCTAATTTTGACCATTCATTTTCCTGTGAAATTTCCCATCAACACGTGACAAACCCAACTCGATCGATCGAGGCCTGTACAGAAACCTTAAATTTTTGTGTTTCAACCCCATTTTTCATACTTCTCTAACCTAATGCTTGCAACTGGCCTCAATGTGCTTAAAATATCATAGCTTGTGCCGTATTTTATTCTGTTTTTTCTTAAGTTTTAAAATTGCAAAATTCTTTATTTTTTCCCTGGTGTTACAGAAAATGTAAGGGATCTCAACCATTATCATTAATAATATGTTTTTCATTGTTTGTTAAAGAAATATATAGTACTTGTCCTTCTAGTGGACCATAGGGTTTACATTTCAAACTTGTAATTAAGCTATTTTGAAACTTTGGTTACTGCTTATATAAACCTTTGCCAAATATGGTAGCTCGTTGACCTTGAGGTGCTTGTTGGTGTCATATTTGGGTTCCAACTATGGAAAGGGCATTGGGAAATATGTATATATTTGAGAGGGACATCTATATACTCTGTACAGAATTATATTAAAATATAAGGTTAAAATTATAAACAATCGAAAATATGGGGTAACATGACTCTCTCAACCTAGCGTGTTTGTAGTTCCCTGCCCCAAAAATCCTCCTTATATTATTTTGTATCGAAATTATTTACATCCAAGAAGTGAAATTGATTAATGTAAAACTGGTAATTAATTTCTTAGATGATTAATTTTTAATTTGCATTTATTTGTATATATGTACTTCAAAACCCAAAGGCTCCATTTGTTTCGACATAAAATATTTTTCATTTGAAAATATTTTGGCAAAGAAAATGATTTCGGCAGAAAATTTTTTTTGATGTTTAGCTTGCATTGAAAATAGCAACAACGGGCAATCGCCGATGACAACCAAAAATGGCTAGCAACTTTTCGCAAACGGGTTTCCCGGATTTTGGCGATCTCCAACAAGTTTTCGACGACCTCTGGCTATGGCGAGAATAAACTATAAGAGAGAATGCGTGCAAGAAAAAGCTTAAACTAAAAAGTGAAAATCATTTTTCGAATATTAAAGAAGTTTTTCTAGTCAAACCGAAAATGTCATTTTCAGTTGCACCAAACACTGAAAAGTAAAAAAAGTAAGTTTTAAATAACATTTTACACCGAAACAAATAGGGCTTAAATATTTTCTATTTATCATTAATTTGATTCTTCTTCGAGATAGTGCTTTGCTTAATAATTGAGTTGGACTCATACACAATACATGTCACAATCCTGATAGATGCTTCTAAAATTTTCCAAGCCACTGGGTCTGAGCACTTGATACTACACCAAATTAATAGAAATTAAGTTGCCCAATCGTTTGGTGAGGAATACCCATAAGCTCTTCACAGCCTTAAATTTAAAATAAAAATTGATATAATTATGGAGCCTACGTACGGTTTCTTCCCTGCTGACCATCATTGAAAGTTGGTGTGCTTATTAATAAGTTCATTTCATATATATATATATATATATATATATATATATATATATATTGGGGGGAATGCTATATATTTGGGAATTTTATTCAATTTATGTGAACCTCATATTGTAACTAGCTTTTAAGACACATACACACACCCCACACGTACGGGAATATATATATATATATATATATATCCACAATGTTTTCTTGTTTCGGCCCCGACCACAACTCGGTCTTTCCTTAATTAAAAACCCATTAAAAAAAAGTTATATAAATATCTTATTTTTATTTAACAATTTATCTCACAAATGTTGATGTGGCTATTTTAATTAACTTTTGAATTTTTTTTCTTTTAACAACAACCGATTCTAAAATTGGTTGGGACCGCGGAATGAATAATATAAAATAATTATATATATATATATAGCATTACTGTTTAAAAAAAAAAAATTGTGCACGGGTGGAGGGAAGTCTTGAGATGCAGGGAGTGAGCATTTATAGCCACGAAAATTTAATTTGAGCAGGTGAAATTGAAAACTAATTTTTCGTGAGAATTTACGTGCTATATATATAACTTTTAGCACTTGTAAAAAATAAATAAATAATTTGGAGGCACTTGTACAGGTCGCCACATGAAGGGGGAGAAGGGCACTTGGGTCTCTTGACAGGTATAAGTCATTTTCTCTCGTGCAATAAATTAGTTGTTTGTTTAATTTTTAATTTTTTAATTTTTTTTAATTTTTTATTTTTTTCTGTTGATGGATAGTTTTTTACCTGCCCTAAACACCCAAAGATGAGAGAAACATTTTCTAGAAAACCTTCTTTTTTTAGATAACGTCTTTCAAAACGTCTCAAGATAATACTACGGTAACTCCTCAGAAAACAGATTTGAGAGGAGGATGGAGCAGATATGTTCCCTCCTCTCCTTTCTTTCTACTCTCCGCTCTTACTCTCCCCCTCAAATTCTGATTTTTTCTTTTGTTTGTAGGTATTATCCGATCAGATCAGTAATTTTAGCCTTTTCGCTATGCATCTGTCAATCTACCTACATGTTGTACCGTTCATTTCCTCCTTGGCCGCTGCTGCTGTTTGCTAGTTGTGTTTTTGCTTTGAATAAGAGTTTTCTTCACTTTGAATTTGCCCTCATGGGCGATCTATAGGATGAAGATTAGTTAGGTGTGATGGTTTATATTTTACGGCCTGGATAGTTCGGTGTGAAAGCTTATCTCTCACTGTCGATTTAAATAAATTTTTAGGATACCTGGCTACACTTATCTTAGATTTAGTCTACTCGGAACAAATCTGCTCTTTAACTATTTTTGTAAAGAGGTTAGCAGAAGTTGAAAGTCATAGATAGCATTTTATTATAAGAATTTTGTTTGTATCTATGCATACATAACCTCATAACATGTGGCTATAATTTTGCATAATTTTTATACTTTATCATGTAAAAGTTTTAAACTCGTGACATTTGATAATAAAAGAAAAAAAAGATAAGAGTATGGTAAGTGTTGGAAATAAATTCTTCCCGGGTTTCATTTAATCTGCCCTTACATGGAACATAATTAGGCCAGTAAAAGAAAATTAATTAAAATCTTCTTTTTATGGAAACATTGCATTTATATGGTAATAGCGTGATATTTACGTTCAAGTAAAACAATGTTATTGTATCTGTTAGAATCTTCTTTAATGAGAGACACAAATTCCAAGATTTATGGGACTCTGATATTTTTTTTTTGTTTTTATTTTTTATTTTTTCTAATTTTAAGGGACTCTGATATGCAGTGAGATTCTATCTCCCCAACAACATTGAATGTTTAACACGGAATTCAATAGGAAATCAACAACAAAAAAAACTTAAAAAAGAAAAGCAAGTCATGAGGCAATGGGAACTCCGGGTCTCCCAAACAACCCTAGCTTATTTTCTTATTTCATTTAAACTATTATGTTAACTTAAGCATCAGAATATTTTCAATCCTCTTAAGGACTAGCGGATCCGTTGACACTTTTACTATTTTACAGATAGTCTATCGTCTGTCAAACTGTATAAAAAGCTGCATCAACAGTGAATTATTAGAAAAGCTACAAGTACCTCAAAGTAAGACTCAACTTGCAGTGTCTTCCAAATAAAAAGATTGTATTAATTTTTTCCAAACTACTAAAAATTTGTAATGTAGTCATTTATAAAAATAGCATTAAAAGTTTTCAATAAGACCAAAATACCCTTAAAAAATTTGAAATTAAAAAGGAAATAAAAAAAGATGTGATGCGTTTGTCGCCACTTTCTTTTTCTTTTTTTCTTTTTTTTTTTCAAATGTATTTTTATTATTTAGGAGAACATTACAAATTTTTAGTAGTTTAAGAGGACATTGATGAAATCTTAAATTTGGCATAACCTTACAAAATTGTGTTTTAGTTTTAGTTGATATGTGCATTTTTTTTTCTAAGGGGCCGTTTAGTTTGGAAAATAAATTTTTAAAATGGAATGGCTATTTTATAGAATAATTATTCTTTTATTTGGTTACACACTATTTTTAGGAATAATTATTCTTCTGCCAAAAGGAATTCATTGTTTTATATATATATATAAAACAAAACTGAAGGAATCAATTTTCTTGGCACTTGCAAATCCAGCATGCAAAAGAAAGAAGAAAAAAAGTGTGCCGAAAGCTTAAAGTGAAGAATAGTGTGGCGCATTTTGTTTAAAAAGAAAAAACATAGAATAATTGGTGCAAGGAGGCCTATCTCTAGTCTATAGGGAAGACGTTGATAGGGTTGCTTATTTAGAGCAAAACAACAATGGGAACAAAAAAGTGGTCACTGTATCTAGTAACATGTTAGCCCCTCTCAAATGGGACCAGAGCTACAAGCCTACAACGGTCTGACCTAACATATTAGAGCATTTTCAGCAGCTTCTCAATTATTTTCTCTAAATATATGGAACAAAACTACTTTTTACTTCCCTATCAAAAAACACTCCACACTAACTTCCCTTCATTTTTTTCTATATCATTAAAATATTTTTTTTTACTTTAACTTTAATTAAAAATAGGAAAAATAATATAAAGTAAGAGAGACATAATATATTTTGTAAATAAACAATTGAATGGAAAGTGAATAGTATTTTTTCCCAGGGAAACGAAAATTTTAGGAAAACTGTTGTGCAGGAGTTTTTGTAACTTTTTTAAAATTATCCCTAAAATTTAGAGCTGTTAATACTCTTACCTTAATGCCTTTAGGCTTTATATATAATGTTTTTTTTTTTTTTTTTTTAGAACCGAGAACGGAGCTCCAAATATTCATTCTTAGTAAAAGCCAAATCACAGTGAGTAGAAATATAACCATCCTACACACTAAGTCAGAAAAAACTGACTTGAGTGCTGCCTACAACTACACAAATATTACAAGAACTGGCAATTGAGCCACTCTTACACAAATATATAATGTTTTCTTTTGAGAGAGAGAGAGAGAGAGAGAGAGAGAGAGATGGCCATATTGTATTAAGTTTTAGATGGGGCCCGTGAAAAGGACCTTTCAAAGCCCAAACCAACCAAACCAATCATTTGGGCTCCCTTAAACCACTTGTATCCTCTCAGACCAATACCTACTTGTGCGGGCCTTCGTCTTTTATTATTATTTTTAATTAATTTTTTATTTTATTTTATTATTATTATGGGAATCAAATTAATCAATCTTCCAACGCAAATCTGTAGGAGAAATGTGATGGAAAATGAAAATAGACCACTTTGCACGAATTATTCTATATATGTTTATTGGTTAATATGATGGAAAATGAAAATATATATAAAAAAAATATATATTTGTGATTTTCCGCACACACCAAATGCTAAAAAATATTTTCAGTGATTCCAACGAAAAAATATTTTACATCCAAACAAGCTCAAGTTCTTATTACATATGTGAAAATAATAGTGTCACTTGAATGAATGGTTTTGGGTCATTGTGCCATGTATGAGAAAAGAAAGGAAATGATAATAAAAGTATAAAGATTTCATAAAATATTTTCTGAACTAATGTGTTAGTTTTATTAACTGCATTCTGATAAATAAAAACACTGTCATATCAGGACACTGCTTGAACAAGAACACCGTAAATTCATAAGGACTTTTCAGATATTGCAAAATATATTTTCCAACAAGAAAATGACTTAATATGGCAAGATTTGCATCAAATATCTCAAGGAAGGCAATTTCCTAAGGTAAGGAAAGTTCTAACGCATGTACAACTTAGTAAATGCAGTTTTCATTATGACCATCTGGATGGCTCAGAGGAAGCATTCAGATGCCAACCAGTGTTACATCTTGTCCGAACAGCGTAGCAGACGCAAACCACAGGGACTTGGTATTCGTACAGCCATTCGGACGACCCAGTGGATGCAACCCACAGAGAGCACATGTTCGTACAAGTGTCAGGAAGCAAATGCGGTAGCAGCGAACAATGGAGATGTTCTACACAATCGTCCGGACGTTAAGGCAAGTTGTCTAAATGCGCTTTAGCAACTTATGAAGAATTGCTGCTTACCGTCCGAACGCCCAATATTCTGTTCGGACGCTGCCTAGGGAAATCCAAGTTTGTGTCAAATTAGGTTTCTCAAAGCCTATTTAAAGGAGCTCCTAGACTGTTATATTGTAAGAATTTAGTATTGAATTCCAGTGTGCTAAGAGATGGTATTTAGACAGAAATTATAATATTTGCTAGTTCTATTAGAGTTAATGTGTGTGATTTAATCAACCATTGAAGTTTAGTTTAGGGATGAGCTCTAAGCTAAATCTGTCAATTGAAGAACCCTTCAGATAGGTGGTTTGGTTGGGAGACGTTCACGTATAGATACGTGTTAGAGTTTAAGACTACTGCAATAGGATTTGTGAGTACGACTGTCTTTTAATTAGCTATTTCTTTTGAATAGTGAATTTTCTGGGTTTGACTTTCCCGGAGTGATTTTTCTCTTTATTTAAAGAGTTTTTCCTTCGTCACCAAAATATCTATATTCTTTATTTTCTACACTTTATATTTTGATTGCATGTTTGGTTGATTACACAAACTTGGGAGTCATATTTTTTGATTATGTTTTTATTTATGAAACGTTTTTAAACTGAACCATTTTTAAAAGGGGTCGAGAAGTATATTGGTTATGAAGTTTTTCACTCACATTCTGTTTTTTCTCGTCTCAGATGGAGTAGGTGACTGGAATTGAGTTGTTAAAATCTATGTTAATTTTTTCATGCTTTGCAAAAAGTGTCGTTGGCCGGCGCACGAGAAAAAAAGTTTTAATTATGTCAACTATTTATTTTCGTTCTAAGCATTGATTTAGTTTTATTCATGAAAAAAAAAAAAAACCTTTTCGTTTACTCATTATTAATTTTAGGTTTTACCTTAGTTTTGTTTGGCTTTGGGGTTCTTGTAATTCTTAGCACCACCGAGGCTATTAAGTCAATGAACTTAATCCTAACAAGCCAGGAGGGTTACACTTATCACGTCAACCGTACTATTAAAATGTACGTAGATAGACTGTCTTGTAGTAGTTCATATGACACTGACTACATTTACAAACTAACGTGGTAGTCTACGTAATATTTATCATATTTATAGACAGACGTGACAGTCCATGTGTTACTTACACTTCGACCATTAATTAAGTAGAATTAATATATATGGTAGTCTACGTAGCACTTATCACATGTAGAGACAAACGTGACAGTCCATGTGTCACTTACACTTCGACCATTAAAATGTAGATTTCTACTTAATAGTCTACATGAGGTTCATTTCATAAAATGTGGACTACCAACGTGAGTTTCGGAGAAATCCTATTTTAATATGCGGATAATTTTTAAGAAATCCTATTCATAACTTTATATTTTATATTAATTAATAGATATATGATTATTTATGCCTAGCTCTACTTTAGCTGAGAACATCAATTTTGTTGGGTAGCTTTATATAAGAAGATTGGAAGGTTTAGTAGCACTTAGAATGGTTTTAATACTTTAATGCTCCCTTTTATTATATATTTAAGTTTATGATCATACCTATCCTCTTTGGTCATCATAAACTATGCATAGCCCACATGAAACTTAATGATGATGGACAATCACCATAATGCTCTTAATTAGAAGCTTCACTAACATCTTATTTGTTGTTGCTTCTCCCTCAAACAATTCCTCACCACTAAGTACCCTCGCAATTTACTTTTCCACTAAATATTGGTCACTTTAATTATCAGTCAATTACCGCCAACATGCATATTATTACTTTGCAAGCTATTTTCTCAGTTAAATGATGATCATAATCCGACTTTTAGGTGCCCTAGCTAAAGGATCCTGATTCGTCCTACTGAAAACCTAATTAATTACTGTTTCTTCAGCTAATCTTCTCTGGAACAATGAATTTGAAGGAAATATCATACCCCATTTAGAATCTCACGCGGAAAGTGCCCATGCTATGCTTCCACTAAAACTTCTCTTTTCTTGTAATATTCCCTCATTCTCACGAGTCTTTCCTAAAAGAGATTTTTTTTTTTTTTTTTTTGAAAACAATTAATTGTTGAATGGAGTAGCAAACAAGTAATTAAATATCAAAAAAAATTTCTTCTTCTTCTTCTTCTTTTTCTTAGTTCACTGTCTATGTAATTTAGATTAATAGCAGTTGACCAAGAGAAAAAAAAATAAAAATGAATGTGAATGCATCATTATTCCACTTGGAATATAATTAAGCATGGGTAATTAAATGGGAAAACCAGTAATTACACCCATAATTGGCCATAGAAAACCAAGACTCGCGTGATACTTTAGCCTAATAAAGTATTGTAATATTTTGGTTGAGTTGACAATCTTTTGGATTTTAGTTTGATTAGACATAATCAAACCGAAAGCAATATGAAATGATCCTATAAAATTGATCTCTATTAATTATTTAATATATATAAACCAAATATACTATTGATGTAATTATAATAGAATCAATCTAATCATCATGAAATAAAGTGGGGACATAAAGAAAGGAGAAAGTAAAGCCATTCACTTTGGAAGTACTTAAATAAATAAAGTTTAAGCACTCAGACATGAATAATCTGAAATGTCACTGATGAAAGATGGTGTCTAGTGTGACAAACACAATAAAAAGTCTAAAGATGAAAGTGACTTCATTGTGAAGTCTAGACCCGTTTAAAATGCTCCTTAATTTAAATCAAAATCAAATAATTAATGGAAAACTAATGCCCAAAAAAGAGAAATGTTCATTTTTAATTTTTAATTTTTACTTATTTTTTATTTATCTTCGTACAAGAGATCGGTGTGTAAATTTACTATTGAATTTTTTGAGACTCATATATACATCTCACACATTCAGTGGTGATTTTTTTAACAAAGAAAAAGATAGAGAAAAAATATGTATGAGAATGATAGTGAACACATCTCTTAATTAAGAAGAAGTGTAATTAGCCTTGCCAAATTAAATGGGTGTTCTGTTTCCTCAAAACTTTTTTTTTTTTTTTTCTTTTTTTCTTCCAAAGTGCTTTCTTGTTAAAAGTAGAGTTAATCAATATTGATAAATGTGTAATCTTAAAAGCAATCAAGGGAAAATATAATATATCATTTTGACTTGTGGGTTATAAAAGTAATGGTTAACTCAGAAGAAGTTAGACGTCTTCTTTTCCAATGCCTTTTTTATTTTTCTTTCTTAATTAGTACTTCTATGCCTATTTTAATATCTTTAGTGCTTGATTTTTTTATTTATTAAAAAGAATAAATTAATAATATAGAGTAGTTGATTTACGAAACGATCAATCTAAAGGAATAGTAAAGACAATATCTCTTCGAACAATGCCCTGGAATCCACTTATTATGGTTGTCTTAACATTATTTCAGTGCAAAATGAGCATGGTTTCCAATTTCAGGGCCATGATCTTTTGTTCCTTGGGGTCTCTTGCTCAAATTAATACTAGAAGCTAATCTTTAATTTTATTCAGCAAGTTGAAGATTTCTTGGCAGTGAACTGGGTTTCATGATCAATGTAGGACCTACATTTATAGTTTGTTTTTGTTATGTCAATTCAAAATATTCATTGGGATGTCCATAGAAATTCTTTTATGAAAAAATGATGATTTGATTACCCTAAATTAAAGAATTTAGTTACTTTAATTTAAGGGATATGTTTATATATTTTGAAACTATTCAAATCACATGTGAAGCTTTATATATAAATAAAGCTTTGTACACAATCAAAATTAATAAGAGAAAAGATGTACGTAGTCTATAAACTTTAGCTTGTGGACGTAGGTCATAAGTCGAACTACTTAATTTCTTTGTCTCTCTCCATGCTTTCATCTATTCACTATGTTATGAAATTTTACGTAGTATTAGAGCCTAAAACTCATGCCAGTAACATCGATCATGTGCCTTTTTCTTTTTTCTTGGACTTTTCCCTTCCGTAAAATTTTCCTTCGCCTCCGACCATCGACAAAAACACCAACCCTCAACCTTCCTCAAATCCGATCATAAGGAAAAGGTTGGGCATGATGGCCGCATCTTTCATTGCGAAGAAGAGATGTCCACGAAGGGATTAAAGCACCTGAATGACTTGATCGAATTCATTCAAACTAATGCGGCCTGTGAAATCCCAAGAAAGAGATTGGCTGGAAATGGGTGAGATACAGTTCTAATCTTTTTGGGTTTCCAGTTTTTCTAACTGCATTTGTGCTATTCAATTATTGTAATCAACTGTTGTCATTTACTTTACATTAAAACTATTAAAAGAAATTAGTCACAAGCCCAGATGACCTCACATACTCATCTGTCACTTTCTCTAACCACATGCACCTGATCATGTGTATCTATTTATTCTCATACAATTATTATATTAATTGTTTCAACTAGATAGAAGTGGATGGAAGTAATTATAACAATTGGATGCCACAAATGGTGTAATTATAACAATTAAAAACTTACGCATCAATAAGAATTACATTAAACAATATGGAGTGAAGATATATTTCACCCTTATTTTAATTGTAGCCTTTATTTGTTAGTAACTTCCATGTTATTCATTTTCAAAGACGTATGCTAGGTTGTTTATGTTAAGTTGGAGAATCTACTATAATAGGTTTAATTAGATATTCATGACTTTTTTCTCTCTTCAATTAAAAAAAATAAAAAAGAAATTAGATCATGCTTTTGTCCATGAGGACAAAGAGTAAGAAATTTCACCAGGTTTATGTCTTAAGTTGGAGAATCTACTAGAATAGGTTTAATTAGATCATGCTTTTGTCCATGTGGACACATGGAAACTTTTGTAGGTTCTTCTCTCCCTAATGATTGCATATTTCGTATTAAATAAGTTCAAAACAAAGCTTTTAAAGCCTTTTTTAAACAACACAATAACACTTTATATTCCATCAAGTATCATTGTGCAAATATGATGTATCTATTTGAAAAAGACACGTTGAATCAACAAACAAAGAAAAGAAATAAAAAATCTCTCTTGAAAGCTTGAGGCAGGATTCCACGAGCCATGGTTAATTATAGTGACGAAAGAATGAGGCTTTTATGACGAATATTGCTGCCACCCCCACCATGGAGCAGCTGTATAAGAGACAGAATCAGTGTGGGTCAGGTCCTCCTTTCCTTTAAATTAAACCTTTTTTAAAATTTCACGAGCCCTATAACAGTTTATTTATGATCACTTCCAGTTGAAAGCTTGATTAGACAGTTTGTGGGGATGTAACTTTTCCATGATTTAGAGCGCAATTTGTCCAAACCCTTTTTTGTGATTCGAAGACGATAACTTTTATATATGTGATTAGTATCACACTACTGACTAATATATCAAATTGTTCATAAGCTAGCTAGTTTCTTGATGACATTTTGCTAGGTCATGAATATTCCAACCCAACCATTGGATCACTTTAAAAGATTTTTTTATGCCAAAGTACAGTACTTTAGCAGCTATACGATAATATAGACCAACATCTTAAACCTAAGGTATCCTTAACCACATTACATCCAATAAAGAAAAATGACATTTGACAAATAAATTAAGTCATGCATCCCTAATTTCTATTACCAGCGGCTCGACAGGAGTGTTGAGCAGTGTGTAATAGGTGAACTGGCCACCAGGTGCTCCCGACTTCCTCAGTTGAGGCTCAGGCCGCTCGTTTGTCCTTTTGGACTTATGCTCCGAGTTAGGCATCTTCTTTTTGCTCAGCTGGTGACTCTCTCCCCTTGGTCCAAACCCTTTTAGGCAGTTATTTTGTCCTCCACATTCATATACTTCTAAGCTCAAAGCATGAGCTCTGGCATGTTGGTCAGTTGTGTCTTGAAGAGGGAAAACATGAACCTAGACCACCCCAAAACCTCCCATGAAGGCCGTCAAGACCACCTTCTCGTTTGCGTCATCCACCAGTAATGTCTACCGATTCAATTGAGACACGTAGTCTCTAAGCGATTCGCCCTTGTCTTGCTTGATATTCAAAAGGTATGTTCTCAGCCTTTTGTGCCTCTACCCTCATAAGAAGTGTCCCACAAACTGCTTATTCAACTTATTGAATGGGCTAATCGATCTAGGTTTTGGTTTGTTGAACCACATCCAAGCAGAGCCCTTCAGAGCAGTCGACAAGGCCCTACACAGGATCTTGTTTGGTATAGCTTGCAAGTGTAGCACCATGCGTAGCAAAAATATGAAAAGAAAATAGAAAATATGAAATAAATTATGGTGTAAATGGATAGCGCACTGTGAGGCTCGGCGTTTGATCGAAAGAAAGTTAATATTTTAGGTTTAAGTCTTTGAAAATTAAAATCAGTTGACGTAGCGTAGCTCCCAAAAACAAGAACTGGAACTTATTTGATTAAACTGAACAAACAAAGAGATTGATAAACCAAGAATAATAATACTCAGGTAAATCAATCACAATAAAACCCCAATGGAGTCACACCATTGTTTTGAGAAGTCTCATCTCAAGGCTGTAAAAAAAACTGAGAAATTGAAATGACTTCTAAAAGTAAAGTGTGTGCAACAAGTGTCAACAAAAATTAAAGCACAGCGGAAAGTAAATGACATAGAGATTTTTGTTGATGAAGTGGAAACTCAGTTAAGAGAAAAACCACTCCGAGGGAGCCAAACCTAGGAATTTCACTATTCAGAAGACAAAGTTAGATACAAGACAGTAACACTCACATGTACCGATGCAGTGGTCGTACCTTGATCTCTGACGTGTAACCCAACACGAACGCTTCCCAACCAGGTTTACCTACCTGAAGGGGTCTTCAATGGAACTCCTTACCTTAGAGCTGACCTCTAAGATAGACTTCGGTTTACAGCATAGCATACTTGAAAAACGGCTTCAGAGGAAATATCACGTCTCTGAGCTCTAATGGAATTCACACCGAATTCTTGCAGCTCTAAGTGCCTAGGGGCCCCTATTTATAGGCTGGGGGTTAGAATGGGTGTCAGGCAAAATATGCCTTGGAGCCGTCTGGACGGTGAACCATGGCCGTTCGGACGGACAACTGTGCGACAGGATTTTTCAAAATTTTCTCGGAGAAATCTTTCCTGTATAAGAACATCGTCCGGACGGGATGGCTTCCGGACGGACGCACGTCCGCTGCAAGTAATTTTCATAACAGGCTTCGCACGTCCGGACCATGGGGCAGGAGCGTCCAGACGACTAAACTTCAACACTCAATTTCCATATCTGATGCGCGTGTGTCCGGACCATGAGGGGGAGACGTCCGGATGGTTGAAGTCGAATCGACAGTTACCATATACGATGCACCAGCGTCTAGACCACAGCTGCCAGATGTCCGGACGGTTCATTTTGAACTGTGATTCTTGCCTTACGGAGATACGTGTCTGGAAGGGATACCACATCGTCCGGACGGTTGATTGATCTTCCCTTTCTTGAACTTGGAAAGAATCAGTGAACCGTTCGAGAATTGATAGGCGTCCGGATGTGCTGCTGAAACGTCCGGACGGAGCAAACTGGCACAGAAGCTTCTTGATACAATGTAGGTGTCCGGACGGAAGAAACACATCGTCCGGACAGATGATGCTTGTTTGTGTGATGTTCGGACGGAATGACACGTCATTCGGATGGATGGAACAGTAGACAGATGGGCGTCTGAACGGGATGACACATCGTCCGGACGGCTGACAGGGAACTTGAAATTCTTCTGACTTGCAGGCAGAATCTTCTGACATCACTATGAAAGTGGAATCCCTATTAACCGCATCATTACACATAAGTGATTTTGTCCAAACACAGAATAAGACCAAAATACTAACAGAAACATCAATATTTGATTCAATAACTGATTCTCGTCCAAAGAGTACTTTAAATAGGACTCAGTAAACCCTAAACAACTTGCCAACCGACTTGATTATTTGGGCAACAATCCTACTATGGAAAAACATCACAAAGATTCGAAATAACAAAGCATAAATCAGACTAATAAGGCAGGAAAATAAAAATAACTAATATCATAATATTCTTCATAAGTCGGTGCTGTTGGTCCTCCATCAATTTCCCCCCTTAGGAAAAGAACTCGACTCCGTCGAGTGTTTAGCAAGATAGGCATCATAAAGGTCAGGATCGAGGCGTTGCACTTCTTCAGTTTGGAGCCAGGAACAGTCGAACAAAGGACAATTTTTCCATTTGATGAGGAACTTCTGGTAACCACCTCGGCGCGTGGAAGCAATCTGGTCATCAAGGATCTCCTCAATATGATCACGGGATGGAAGGGATGCAGGAAGGAGAGCTTGGGGTGCAGGGGCAGATTCGACACATGTGGCTGTATCTACAGGACCTAGATAAGCAGTGAGGTCCTCCACATTGAAGATAGGAATGATGGACAATGCAGGTGGAAGTTCCAAGTGGTAAACATTGGAACTGAGATGCTTGAGGATCTTAAAAGGACCAGCACGACGATGATGCAGCTTATGCAAAGTACCTCGAGGAAAACGCTCTGGACGTAGGCAAATCAACACCAAATCCCCAACTTCAAAGGCAACATGATGACGATGAAGGTCAACGTGTTGCTTATATTTATCAGCACTACCACAAGCTTGAGACGAACTTCAGCATGAATATTCTGAATATATTGGGAGAAATCTTCAGCCCCTTCGCTAACACGAGTGTGGACGGGCAAAGGCGTGAGGTCCAAGGGCACTTGAGGTCTACTGCCAGTGACGACCTCAAAGGGTGAAAGACCTGTGCTACGGTTGACATAACCGTTATAAGCAAATTCAGCATGAGGAAGCTGTAAGTCCCAAGTGGTATGGTGGTCGGTCACCAAGCAACGCAGCAAATTACCCAAACTCCAATTAACAACCTCGGTCTGGCCATCAGTTTGAGGATGGAACGCGCTAGACAACTTGAGCTTGGTGCCCATTTTGGCCCAAAGAGTTTTCCAAAAGTAACTAACAAAACGCACGTCCCGATCGGAAACGATGGAAGTAGGAACACCATGTAAACGGACAATTTCTGAAAAAAATAGTGCAGCGACCCGAGATGCATCAAAGGTCTTGGAACACGGCAAGAAGCGGGCCATCTTCAAAAAACTATCAACAACCACACAAATAGAATCATTACCCCGGACTGTCTTGGGTAACCCAAGCACAAAATCCATACTAATATCGACCCATGGTTTCTCTGCAGTGGGAAGAGGCGTATATAGTCCTGCATTAGTTTTGTTCCCCTTTACCAATTGACAGGTACAACAATGTTTGATGGCAGTCTGCACATCTCGTCAAAGTTGAGGCCAAAAGAAACGATCTTCAACGAGAGTAAGTGTCTTGTCGCGCCCAAAATGTCCAGCTAGGCCACCGGAGTGCAGTTCTTGGATGAATAATTCGTGAAGTGAGGACTGTGGAATACACAGCCGAGTACCTTTGAAGATGTAGCCTTCATGCATACTATAGTCAGCATAAGTGGTCCGTGGGTTGTCGCAAAGTGTTGCATAGATAGATCAAAAATCCGGATCAGCTTTGTAAGTTGGAGGAAGATCTGCAAAACATGGAACTCCAATAGATAATGTGGTAAGGAGCAAGGATTTCCGACTGAGTGCATCAGCTACTTGATTCTCAACACCGGCCTTGTGCTTGAGGACAAAGGTGAATTGTAGTAGATAAGTAAACCAACGAGCATGCTTGGAGTTTAGTTTCTTTTGAGAATTCAAATGGCGGAGCGAATCATGATCCATAAAAAGGACAAACTCCCTGTGGATCAAGTAATGTCGCCAATATTTGATCGACTGCATCACGACATAGAGTTCAAGCTCATAAGTAGAGTACTTCCTTTTAGCTTCATTAAGTTTTTCACTGAAGAAAGCAATGGGATGACCGTGCTGGCTAAGCACTCCTCCAATGCCCGTATGGGATGCATCACAAGCAACTTCAAAGGGGTCATCAAAATTGGGCATGCGCAAGACTGGTGCCTCAGTGAGCAATTTTTTGACTTGAAGGAAAGCCTTTGCAGCGGCATTGGTCCATAAGAAAGCTCCCCTCTTTGTACATTCTGTAATAGGAGCCATAATAGAACTGAATCCCTTCACAAACCTTCTATAGAATGAAGCCAAACCATGGAAACTCCTAACCTCATGGATGTTATTGGGCGTCGGACACTCCAATATAGCTCGCACCTTTTCCGGATCTGCAGTGACACCCTTGGAAGAGATGATAAATCCTAAAAACAGCACACTAGGTTGTGCGAATGAGCACTTTTTAAGATTAATATAAAAGCTCTCAAAGCGGAGTGTACGAAGTACCTGAGTAAGATGATCAACATGCTCTTCCAAATTTTTGCTAAATATAAAGATGTCATCCAAGTATACCACGACGAACTTGTCAATAAAAGGTCGTAGAATCTGTGTCATAACCCGCATGAAAGTCCTTGGTGCGTTGGTTAAACCAAAGGGCATGACAAGCCATTCAAAGAGGCCATCGCGGGTTTTGAACGCGGTCTTCCACTCATCACCAGGTCGTAGGCGGATTTGATGATATCCGCTACGTAGGTCAACTTTCGAAAAGATCATTGCGCCGTGCAAAACATCAAGCATATCGTCAAGGCGTGGGATGGGAAACCTGTACTTAATGGTGATCTTGTTAATGGCCTGGCTATCAACGAACATACGCCAACTCCCATCCTTCTTGGGAGTCAATAGAGCTGGGACTGCGCAAGGACTCAAACTTTCCTTGATGAAACCTTGCTCAAGCAACTCCATGACTTGGCGACGTAGCTCTTGGTGCTCGGTAGGACTCATCCGGTAGGCTGGCTGATAAGTACTAAATGTTACACATTCAAGCCCCTTAATTTACATATGTTATGCTCTTAGTTTTGTTATAATTTGATGTTTTGTGTTGTTTTTGTGTTTTTTTTATATTTTACAGGTTTTAAAAGAAAAACCGATCAAATTCCAAGATTATAATGAAGTCAGCAAACTCACTTTTGGATAGATTCAAACTCCAAATCAATTTTGAATTTAAGGAAAGAGAAGTTGGCAAAAATTCGTTATCTTTGGAAAGAATCCAGAATGAGCACATCTCAGTAATTTAATCATAACTTTTGGCTCAAGTATCAGATTGCAACAAAATTGATGGCGTTGGAAAGCTAATAATAAATGCAACAAATATGTCAGAAATAAGTTTTTCCTAATTCGGACATTTTCCATGCCAAAATCGCCCCGCAATAAAAGACCGCAAATCTGTACGAATTTTGGAATCATTTTCCTACTTGGATAGAAATTCAGAAAAAGGAGAAGACTTGTAATTATTGTTTTTGGACTAGAAAACCTACTTAGAATTGTAATAGGAATTCTAGAGCTTCTAAAGCTTCTCTAATCCCTATAAATAGGCCTCTAGCCTTTGAAGAAAGACACAAACTTGGAGGAAGAATCAAAGGCTACATTAAGAAGGAGGTTTTTTTATAGTTTTTATTTTATTTCTTTTCCTTTATTAATTTCTTATGAGGATGATTTCCATCCAAATTATGTGTAACTAATACTTTAGTTAGGGCTCGATGAAGCCCTAATCATGTCTTTTTAAGTTTTTCAATTTGCCTTGCTACAATTTATATATTGATGCTTAACTTGATTAATTCTAGTTTCTTGAATTCCTCGCATGTTTATGTTTAGCTAGCATATTCTTGTGGTATGGATTTGTTATTTATGTCAATTTGGATGACCGAGTCCTGGGCATAATAGAGTAACGGAAGAACCCCGACACAGGTTCTTGGATTAATCAACATAAAGACAACTGGAATAGATACCATATTCCAATCTGAGTGTGTTTATCGATTTCCATAGATTTATGCTTTCTTGAAGAACAACTTAGTAGATACCATGCTAAATCCTTTTTTGCGAATCTTATTTGAGTATGATTAGCGGTGGATATCGAAGCCCTACCTTTTCTTCATAGTATTTTTAATTCAATCTTTTATCCTGTCTTATTCATCATATCGCTTTTAGGAATTTCTCTTTAAAGACAATTTATACCAATCCTCGTGGGAATGATCTCGTATTTGCCTGCTATACTATTGTTTTGATCTTGTGCACTTGCGAGTAAAACGTACAAGTATTTGCCTATTTATTTAGGTAGATATTTGCACAACAAGTTTTTGGCGCCGTTGCCGGGGATTGTGTTAATTGTGTTTTAAAAGTCTTTCCTTTTATTTTCGTATTTTTTTTTCTGTTCATTAAAAAATTAAAAAAAAATTAAAAAATTAAAATTAAAAATTAAAAAAATTCTCATCCGTTTCTGAGTTCTTTTCTGCAGAATTTCGAATTTGGTATTGTGGACGAGCGCACAAGCCATATACGCTCGAGCACAGTTCTTCCAAACAGCAGTACTGAAGCTGCTATCCACGGTTACAGAATTTTCTGTCTATGCAAGGTCGTCGATCTCAGAATTCAGACGTTATTCCATACGATCCAGAGATCGAACGCACTATTCGACAGCCAAGAGACACCTCAAAATCAGAAATTATATTCAAAGTTGAGGAAGAGATGGCAGAAGAACTTGTAGAGAATCCACCGGAGCGGAAGCCCATGAAGAGTTCTTTCATACCACAGAATCTAGATCAGCCCTCTTGCATTGCTTTCCAGCCGAATGTCCAAAGCAATTTCAATTTATCCCCCCACCTGCTCAGCATGGTTCCACATTACAGAGGCACACCTACAGAGGATCCTTATCTTCATATTCGAGACTTCTTTGATCTTTGCAAGACACAAAACATCCATGGCTTAAACGCGGAAGGAATCAGGTTAATTCTTTTTCCGTTTTCCTTGAAAGATAATGCTAAGTTATGGTTAAACTCTTTGGCTTCAGGGTCTATTCATAATTGGGAGGAGTTGGCCACAAAGTTCTTGAAAAAGTTCTTTCCAGCCCAAAGGACTAGGCAATTGAGGAGGGAGATCCAAACCTTCCAACAAAAAGATGGAGACCTATTCTTTGAGGCGTGGGAGCACTTCAATGAGCTACTTCTAAAATGCCCACATCATAATCTATCTCAAGACGATCAGGTACAAGCTTTTTATGAAGGTTTAAATAATTCTAACAAAAGTCTTGTAGATTCAGCTTGTGGAGGCGTGCTAATGGAGAAAAATAGCGAAGAGGCCATCGAACTCTTTGAGACTCTAAGCGAAAACTCCCAATAGTTTTCATCCCGAGAAAGACAAGGACTCAAAGGAAAGGGCGTTTATGAAGTAAATGTCAATAATGGCGTTCAAACTCAGATGGCTACCATGGAGAGGAAACTGGACATGCTAGTAAAAGCCATGACTACTCATCACATCTCTCCCATTCAACAGATTGCTCAAATTGAAGTATGTGCCATATGTTCTCACTCTGACCACACCACTGAGACTTGCCCCATGTCTTCTTTTACAGATCAAGAGCAAGCAAACTATGTGGGACAGAATAACTATCCTCCAAAGAACAATCCATACTCCAACACTTACAATGCAGGGTGGCGAAACCACCCCAATTTTTCATGGAGTTACAATCAGAATGTGCAGAATCCACAAGGGCAGCAAAGAAATTTCCAGCAAGGAAATAACTATCAAGCTCCACCACAAGTAGTCCAACCGAATCCAGAACCAAAGAAGAATGACCTCGACAGTGTTCTATGCCAATTTATAACTTCACAACAGCAAACCAATACTCAGACCAATCAAGCTATTCAAAGGTTGGAAACACAAGTGGGGCAATTGGCCAAAGAGCTGAGCGAGAGAAAAAGGAGTGAATTTCCATCCCAAACACTACCCAATCCAGGAGGTCATGAGAAACTCAAGGCTGTATCAACCCTCAGAAGTGGGAAGACCATTGATAACAAGGTGGGAACTGAGGAGACAATACCAGCATCTCCAACTGCAGCCACAACCTCCAAGGTAAGTGAAAAAGAGAAGGTGAGTGCACCACCCTTCCCTCAGAGGTTAGTAAAACCAAAGAAAGAAAAGCAACTCCTAGATATTTTTGAGACTTTGAGAAAAGTTGAAATCAATATTCCTTTACTAGATGCAATTAAGCAAATTCCCTCTTATGCTAAATTTTTAAAGGATTGCTGCACTAATAAAAGGAAGTTTCAGGCTCATGAAAAAGTTGCTTTAACTGAAGAGGTCAGTGCAGTGCTATTGAGAAAGTTGCCACCAAAATTGAAAGATCCAGGTAATTTCACTATTCCTTGCAGGATTGGTGACCAACTTTTTGATCGTGCATTACTGGATTTGGGAGCAAGTATCAATCTATTGCCATACACTATATATGAGAAATTGGGTCTGGGGGAGCTCCAACCAACCTCAATCACCTTACAATTGGCAGAAGAAGCATTAAAAGGCCGAGAGGTATTTTGGAAGATGTCCTCGTAAAGGTAGATCAATTTATTTTACCTGCTGATTTTATTGTGCTTGATATGGAAGAATCTCCTATGCCATTGCCTTTACCTATTATTTTGGGAAGACCCTTTATGAGAACTGCAGATACAAAAATTTGTGTGAAAAAGGGCATTGTAAGTATGAAAGTAAATGGGGTGAAAATAGAGTTCAAAGTTTTTGATGCATTAAAATTACCCCAGGATCATCTTGATTGTTTTAATGTTTGTGAAGTTCAAATTGTTGTGGAGAAAGCTTTTCAGGTCCATCATATTGATCCATTGGAGGCCACTCTCACTCACAGTTTCAAGATACAAGACATTGAGCCCGATTCTGAGGATTTTTCTAATGACATCATTGAAGCCGTTCAATTCCTTGATGCATCTCCACCACATTCAAGTAAGTATGCACCTCCCTTTGAAATGCTTGAGCCAACTAATACTACTCTTGTTCCATCTATTGTCTAGGCCCCAGTTTTAGAGTTGAAGCAGCTTCCGACCCATTTGAAATATGCCTATCTGGGAGACAATGAGACACTACCAATAATAATTGCTGCAGAGTTAAGTTTCGGGGAAGAGGAGAAGCTTTTAAGGGTTCTTAGAGATCATCAAACTGCAATAGGATGAGCTATTGCCGACATTAAAGGCATAAGCCCCTCCAAATGCATTCACAAAATTCTCCTTGAGGATGAAGCAAGGCCAACCAGGGACGCACAAAGACGACTTAACCCACACATGAAGCAGGTGGTTAGAGATGAAGTTCTCAAATTGCTAGATGTTGGCATTATCTATCCCATCTCAGATAGCAAATGGGTAAGTCCAGTTCAAGTAGTGCCGAAAAAGAGTGGAATTACAGTGGTGAAGAATGAAGAAGATGAGTTGGTACCTACAAGAATTACCACTGGATGGAGGGTATGTATTGACTATCGAAGGCTAAACAAGGAGACCCGAAAAGATCACTTTCCTCTACCTTTCATTGATCAAATGTTAGAAAGGTTAGCTGGTCACAACTACTATTGTTTCTTGGATGGGTACAGTGGGTACAATCAGATTGCCATAGCTCCGGAGGATCAAGAAAAAACCACATTCACATGTCCTTTTGGCACATTTGCCTACCGGAGGATGCCATTTGGATTATGCAATGCACTCGCTACATTCCAAAGATGCATGATGAGCATTTTTTTAGACATGGTGGAAAAATTCATTGAGGTATTTATGGATGATTTTAGTGTTTTTGGCTCTAACTTTGATGAATGCCTCCATCATCTACAGATTGTTCTCAAAAGGTGTGAAGACTGCAATCTAGTTCTTTTAAAAGTATTGATAATTTTTAGACTATTAGAATAATTATTGTGGAATATTCTTGAGTTAATATGCATGATATATTTATTCTGCTACCTGCTGGGGTTGAACTTGACATATCTGCATTATTGGATTGCTTTATTTTTATGTATTTTTTTGGGAATCCAATTTACAGCCGTTATATGCCAAAAAATTTATGGAACTATTTGAAATTAATTCTCCTTGATTTTTGGTATTATATTTGGTGCATCTCTCTTTGTCCTATCTACAGTCATCTCTAACAAAAGAAAGAGAGATGAAATTGCTGCTGCACAAGAACACTTCAACAAAAGGACCATTGTCATTGAACGTGGAGTTCTTAAGCCAGACATCAAAGTGGCACCTTTTGATTTCATCTACCACAGATTTCAAGAAAATAAGTAGTCAAGCATGTTAGATACTAGTGGGAAGATATATCCCAGACTTGTGTAGGAGTTCTACAAAAATTTGGTCATCACCAACCTTCCTGAGTAGTCTCCAAGACTTGAGACTAAGTTTGAGGTGTCAGAATTCGTATTGATACAAATCTTATCAGCTCAGTTACAGGCATTCAAGTCTTGTCTGCTTCTGGGATTCCATTCCCCAAAACTGCTACTTAGCCTTCTAGAGATGAGCTCATGGCATGTTTCAATCCGCGAAAGAAGTTTGTTTGGGATGAAGACGGCAGGAACAGTGTTCCCATTGGCTGGTTTGATTCTCCCTAGAGGTTGCTCGCCAAAATTGTACTGCAAAATGTCTGGCCCATTGCTCGTCACAGTAATGTACCTCTTAACAGAGCTCGCTTGATTTATGCCATCATCAAACAAGTTTCTTTCTGCATGTGTAAAGATATTATTTTGACTATGTTTGAACTTCAGCAAGATTCGCAGGTTTCTTTTCCCTATAGAGGACTTGTTACAAAGATCCTTAAGTTAAAGTTGACTTCTATACCTACTAATGAGCCAGAAGATATGCCAAATGGTCCCTTTGGAAAATAGACTAATTTAAAGTCAAATGCCCAACTTCAATGGTTCCAAGATTCAGATGAGCTTTTCCCCCTAGCTCATACAGAGCCTTCAATAGCATCTTTTTCTCGGTCTACACCTGATACAATGATGAGTCTATTCACTCGTCTTGCAGACCAGTTAACTAAAGGATTTCAATCTACGGATGACCGATTTAAGGCTTTGCAGTCTCAAGTTATAGAAGGTTTTTAGGCTATTGATACCCGGCTTCGGGTGTTAGAAGACGAAGTGGCACAGATCCAAATCAATATATGGAACACTCTCTGTCATGTTTTGCCAGAAGACCAGTGGGATTTAGTACCCTGAGGACTTTCATTCCTTTTTCTCTCTTGTGTTTATTTGAGCTACATTTGAGACAATTTACTTTTATTCCTACTATTTTGCATAATTAGTACCTATATAATTGTGGTTTTTAATACCCTGTTTACCCTTTGTCCTTTTGAGACAAAAATGGGGAGTATTTTTATTTTTGGATCGGGATTGTATTTTTAACTAATCAAGTGAATTTCGTCCTAGAATGGCCAAATGGGAGTTTGTTAGTTTATTGGCTACATTCTGTTGACAAATTCACTATTATGTAAGTCTGCTACCTTAACAGGGATACTGTATTTATTAGAGTCTTCAGAATATTCAAGAGTTAATTTCCTTAACATGGAAAGCCTTAATATGACAAGTATCAGTGTCATCAGCTCAAGAAAGGCAATTTCAAGGAGTCAGGAAGATTCTACGCAGTTTATAACTCAGCAAAGTCGATTCCCTACTTACCGTCCGGACAGCCCAGAGGAAGCGTTCGAACGCCCATCAATGTTCGAAGAATAGTCCGAACACCTCAACAAACACCAACCACAGGGAACTTATGTTCAAACGGATGTCTGGACAACCTAGCAGATAGCAACTCCCGAGAGCACTTGTTTGCACAGGTGTCTGAACGGCAAATTGAAGGCTGCGAACAGTGAACATTGCAAGCAACCATCCGAACACTAGGGCTATATCGTCCGGACTCAATGACTGAAGATTAATGAAGAAACACGTGATTTAAAGTCAGTTGTTGCTTGCCGTCCGGACGCTCATTGTCTAAGTCCGAACGCCGCTCAAAGAACTTTAAATCAGACTTGTATTAGGTTTTCTATAGCCTATAAATAAAGGTCTCTAGGCATGTATTATTCAAGCATTCGGTACTGAATTCCTTTGTGCTAAGAGAAGGTGTTTAGGCAAAAACAAAGATATTTGCTAGCTCTCTTAGGGTGGTTCTTGTGTGATTTGATCAACCTTTGAAGTTTAGCTTAGGGAGGAGCCCTAAGCTAAAGGATTCCATTGAAGACCCCTTCAGGTAAGAGACCTGTATAGGTACACGTCAGAGTGCACGGTATGACCACTGTATAACGGGTATGTGAATGAGAGTGTTTTGTTACTAGTCTTGTCTTCTAAATATGGGAAATCCTGGGTTTGGCTGCCCCAGAGTGGTTTTCCTCTTAACTGAGTTTTCACTTCATTAACAAAATATATGTCTTCTTTAAATTCCGCATTTAGATATTTTGTCACAAATTGATCACACATAAATTATAAATTAGAAGTCTTTTTTTTTTTTTTTTTTTTTAACTATTAAATCTATCTTTTATTATTAGACCCCATCTATTTAAATTCAACTACAACTTATCCTTACATTTAACCATTTATTACCCTAGGACTTATTGTTAGTATTTTATCATTCTAATTCATTTACTATAGTTTAAACACATTTTGTTACAATTGTATAAATATAATCACTCAAAATCTAATATATGTTCCATCTAATTTAATAAATATAATTTACTAATGCTAAATTCCTTATTTACTTTATTGGGCATTACAAAAAACATATTTATCATGTCCAAATTTAAAAATAAAATGTCAACAAAAAGTGTCATTTGGCAACTAGATAGTAAACTTTAAGTCTAAAAAGTCAACTAGTGTACTTTTCACAAAAATTCATCATATGATAGATATTCTACTGTGAGTATAATGGGCTTTGATTTGACTAAATCTGAGTTCATTTGACCTGTTTTTGTTCCGGTCAAAGTTTTAAGTTGAAAAGTTAACTTTGAGTTTTTAATGGTATGTTTGGATGCAAGCAGAAAAAGTTTTTATTGCTATAGTGTTCGGGGTTTTTTGAAAATTCGGATACTTGAATACAATTTTGATTTAACTTAACCCGAATTCACCCACAATTCATGCTTGAAATTCTGAATTCCAACACTCAAAATACGTTAGTCAGAATCGGTCCTACGTGCCAGATATCAATTCGAATAAATGCTTTCACTTTTCCATTCATAAAAAATAAATAAATAAATAAAATAAAATAAAATAAATGCTTGCTTTTGCAGGTTCAGGCATTAGAAATCAGACGCGTGAACCTTGAATGAAAATGAAAGGTGTAAAACATTCACACCCAAACAGAAAAATGCCAGAGATGGCACCATTGGGCAAATGGCTGGTACATGCGTTGCCATCTACACCGTTGATTTCATTTGAATTTTGGTTGTGTGTTATGTGTATATAAGGTAAATATCAAACTCCAAGGACAACCATTAGATGAAACTTTTCTCTCATCCAACGGTTGTTGATGGACAAAATGAATCAAAAAACTAAGCTTACCGTCAACAGCGTTCATCGAATTATTTGGTTGTTCTTATATATATATATATATATATATATATATATATTTTTAAAAAAATGTTTGTTTGATGGTTGGTGGTAGATTTTGGTTTATTGGTTATACATATTATAATATTATATAATATAATAATAAGATACCACAAAACAATGGTTGAAATGCCCCAAAAAAAATTAATTTTTATTTAACAAAACAGTATTGATGTGCAATAATTAATTTTAATTATAAAATATGATTGATATGCTATAAAGTTGAAATAATTTATATGGAAAATTGAAAAAAAATAAAAATTGTATTGTAGTGAGTTTTTTTTTTATTTAAATAGTAATAAAAAAGTGTTGATGTGATATAAAAAGTGAAAAAAGTTAAGAATGTTTTGATGTTGATTTTTTTTGGGAGAAGTGAAAATAAGGGAAGGGGTGGGGGAGGGAAATTTCAAATAGGGCCAAATATAGGACCAGTTTGAGTTACCCTCCCCCACCCCCCCACTCTAAAAGTTCCTCTGACTACCGTACCAAGGCAAATGACCTAAGTCTTAAGCGATGAGCATGTTGAACAAGTTTGTATTTGGCTTGTTTGGTTTCCAATATTACCCCTGGTAGGATGAAAAATCAATGCTGCTTTTTGGCTTGTGCACAACCAATATCCTCATTTACCTCTAATAGACCTGCAACTCACTTTTCTTTTACCCATCTTCCATCTCCGCTATGTTTGAACTTGCCTTTGGGTGAACCTCTCAACCTCTCTCTCTCAACCAATCTCTCTCCCTCTCTCTCTCCACTGGCCAACCGTCACGACGTTCATCCGGCAACCACGGGAAGATGAAGCAACACAACTTCTTGATGATTATTATTTACATCACAGTTAATCGCTTGGATTCACATATATATATATATATATATATATATTTTTTAAGATTATTCTGTTTAGCACTCCTTTTATACTACTATTAAACTTGCAATGCATTCTTTGCTTTTCCTTTGCGAGTTCTGTTGCTTGCTTTGGTGTGAATATATTAGTGGGGGTTGTCAACCATGGTAGCCATTGTTGCGTGCGGGTAGAGTCACTGGTCCTTGGTCAAGAACTGCGTCACTATGCCATAAAAGATGAAATATTTTGTAAAAAAAAAAAAAAAAAATTATTTTTCTTTTAATATTTCGTGAAGCAAAAAAATCAAAGAAGAAAACAAAGACAATTTATGTGAAAACTAAATTAGAGAAGGCTGCAGAGAGTGGAAAACTAAGGCTTTGAGGGGTGTCCTTTGCAGACTAATTTTAAGTGCTATTGCCTATGGGTTATGGCGTGCAAGGAATGTAATAAAGTTTAGTAGGTAGTCGAGGACAGAGGAGCAAATATTAAAGAAAATTTTATGGGAGGTTCGTTCTAGGATCTCAAGTAAAGGGAAGTTTCAAAAGTCTAAAAAAAATGTTAGAATTTGCCATTGTTGGAATCTTGATTCTAGCATTCTAGTTTAATTCTAGTATTGTAGTTGCAGTCTGTTGATGTTTACCAAATCTATCATGTGGTTTATATGTTGGTTTTCAGATTTTTTGCTTTGTTTTGTTGAGTTGTTTGGCAGCTGTCTTGTAGTTGTTGTTCTTTGTGTTTGGTGTTTAGAGCTTTTGCGCTTATTATTTTGATGGAATAGTTGTTTGTATCTTTTATGTTTTAATATAGTTTCACGTATTCATCAAAAAAAAAAAAAAAAAAAAACAAAACAAAGACCATTTGATGGCCAGAACCAATAGATACAAGATACCTTTTTGTTCGGCGATTTCCATATCCAGGTGATACGCGTGAGTCCCTGGAGCTCGTGGCACTGTTTTGTTTTTGTTTTCTTTCGGGTTCCTGATTCTGAGTGAAACCCATTGTTTATGGATTAATTTGTTCGTTTGCAGAGACATTTGGCTTGGAAGTCTCAACTGGGTGTTTGTTATTTTTCTCTTTTTTGGACTATTCTTTGTTGTATATGTTGTAGGCTTGTTTTGTCTTTTGATAGGTAATTTTTTGATAATTTATAAGTCTCAACTGGGTTTTGTTCTGGTCATTCCCGTGGCAGATTTCTATATGGTGGAAGATTTCTATATGAAAATCTTTTTGTCTCGGGTTATATGTTTGCCTTTTGATGTCGTTGTTTCCATTTTGTATAAGGTGTGAAGTTGTGATAAGCTGGCGTACCGTTCATTTGGGTATTTCATTTGTTTGAAAAAAAAATCATGTGTTCTTTGCTCTTCTTCTTCTTGTTAAATGTGTACAAAGGCAAATGCAATTCCCTTCTAATCCTATAACAGTGGAACTGCAAAAGTAGAAATTTATCTCTATCTGTGCACTAGTGGATTTTGCCATTGTGTATATGCTATTTTAAAATTCTTTTTTGTGTAGGCCCAAAAAAATGCCAGTAAATAGTGTTGCGTCAAAACCCCCACCGTTATATTACTATGGAGTGTGTGCACGTGTAAGGTATTCATGGACTAGTTCCAAACCCAGAAGAAAGTGGTATGGCTGTGTAAAGTATCAGGTAATTTTAAAATTAATTTTGTGTTTTATTTTTTCGTTAGTAGTTTATGACATTTATTCTTATGTTTTCACGCAGGAAGTTGGGGATTCTGATTTTTTTCAACGGGCTGATAACGGGATGACTGCTTACGAGAAGAAATTGGAGGAACATATGAGAGACATGGAAGAGGGGAGGCGAATTGATATTGATAGACTTGAGAAGAGGAGAAAGGCCGATATTGACAGACTTGAGAAATTGATTCAAACAAAATACAAGGAACAATATGCTAATTCTTAGTTGGAGTTGGGTCTATGTCAAAGGAATAGAAAGATGTTTTGTGCTGCAGTAGTCGTAATCATTTTGGGCCTCGTAATTTATCTCAGTGGTTATAGTGGTTCTAGAGTTAGTGTAATACCTCGTATTTTAAGATATTGAATAAAATATCTTAAAATATGATTTAAGGCCTAATAATAGGAATAATATACATATGAATATTTGTGGAATAAATATTCATCAAGATAGGTATATATATTTAAGAGATTAAATATTTATTAGAAATATATGTATAAGTGTATAAGAGTATAAGCGTTAAAATGAATTAGAAATTAGACTAAGTCTAAGTCGATCGATCAATTATAGAATCGATCGAGTGATTGTTTAATGTCTTAAAATGGATCGTGTGATTAAGGAATCAAACCCTTATTAGAAGCGGAAATCGATGGATTAATTTAAATAATCCATCGAGTGATTTAGTTATATGGTGCTGAAACGGATGAAAATTTGGCTAAGTATAGTAGATCGATCAATTATATTATAGAGTAAAAATAGATTGATTGACATACTGTTCAAGTAGATTGATCGACTTAGAAATTGATTGATCAACTTTCTGCGGAGAACAAATACATGCACCGAATACCTGAAATCCGATTTTTAATACCAAATCTAACCGAATCTTCGTCCTAACCATTGGATACGATCATTTTATAGTGATCTGAACCGTCCATTTCACTATATAAGGAGCCCACCCCTCCCTTCAATCGGACATCTCTCTCTCAAATTCTCTCCCAATCTCTCTCAAATTCTATCTCTTTCTCAGTTTTGGATCCAGCAGCAAAGGCAAAAGAAATCCAAAGCTCTCACCAGGGAAGACCTAGGTTTCTAGGAGCCTAGGCTCCCAAAGATTATAATTAAAAGTTAAATGTGAGGATGCCTAGGATTTAAATAAGACGCTAACCGTGCTTAGGCCAACAAAGGAGTGGAAAAAGGGAAATACCTAAAACTCTGCATTTAAAACTGTCATATTATTGCTTTATGGTTATATTTATATTCAATCTATGACCATGATTAGGTACCATAGATCATATATTGCATATACATGTGATTATAAAGCCATATTTGCATTATGTTGCATTTATTAAATAAATCAGCATTCATATTATTATTGGAAACAGCGGACTCACTTAGGTATTTTTATGTTACTGTTTCTCTCTGTATTATTTATTAATACAAGTATAAGAAGGAGGAGTATCATGATTAATTAGACTCTTAGGTAGATCCTGATGACGGAGTTTGAGGCTAGGTTACCTCCCTTTTTGTGGACTATTATGTTATGCTTCTTTATGTTAATATTTTGAAACAATATTTATATTTCTATTGGTTTGTAATAATGGTACTGGAAATATGTTAGCTGTCAATTATCTGTGGTTTATGTGGCACAATTACTACTTTCTGTGTAATTATTTATTTACACTCTTTAATCCATTTCGAGGTATTTCAATTATAAGCTTTGATGTGTTATTTAATTTCAATTTTGTTGGATATATTTATATTCCGCTGCCAAATCTTAACTCTGATAATGTCGTAATGTCACGTGAAAATTTAAAATTACAGTTTGGTATCAGAACAGTTTGCTCTGAGGACCCTAGGGCATGACCCTAGAAATCTAGAAATAACACAAGACCTATAGGAAATATAAATCACATTTCTAATGTTTTGTGTGGATTTTACTAGATTGTATAGTATTGTTTGATGAGTGTTTACTTTTCCATCCTTTGATAATCTATGAATACACGTATCTCAATGCCTTGTTATATGTTAGAAAATAAATTGGTATGATAACATGATAAACAAAGATCATATTTCAAAATAAGGAATATGAAACCATTTTGATGAAAGAAATGATTTTTAAATATGAGCTTTCAACGTTTGAACAATGTTTACGAATGATATTTAGATGCGATGAAATTGTTTTAAAATAAAAGTTTTATGAAAATGATATATATCTATATTATATACATATTTGTGTTTTCATTGTCTAATAGCAACTGAGACACTCTTATTGAATAGAATGAGTAAAACTTTTGTTCCAGAATGTGAATACTCATTCATATATTATTATATGTTTTCAAAAGATTTTAAAACAATTGAATTTCTGTATGAAAAACAAAGTTTAATACAATGATTTGTGAAAATGTGCTAATAATATATGGCACATAGTGTTGCTTTTTATAAATAAATGCCTTTGGTTTTTATATGACCTAAAATTAAGATTTGTATAATTTTATCCACTCTACCCACAAAGTTATTAGATAGATAATTATTATAGACATTCTTCTATTTGAAATTAACAAGTTTAGATATTTGAGTTCAGAAAGGATTCTGCCCTAATAATGGGCTTAGCATAGAATGGATGAAATTCTCGGATTTAATAACAAGGCAGCTGAGTGCCTATGATTTTGAGGTATGAAAATAGAGATAATTTCGTGATTAAGATAATTCGTTACCAAGAGTCATTTTCGAGGTATAGTTTTAATTTTACGATGTTTAGAGATAGGATATTTGTTGCTTAATACTTTGGCTGATCTATGGGTATTACAATAATAAATTAATTAAGCACCTTATTGATTGAATTAAAGATAAATTTCCTATATTTGTTTAATGCTTACCCGATTAATCTTAGAAGAATATATTCTATGGATTGATGACTTATGGATAAATCAATAATAGCACCTTTTGAGGATATGTGGATTGTTAAAAAAATAATTTGAAGATGCTTTGTTATATATGTTCTCTAAGTTTAGTATTATGATAATATTTATTTGCTCTTATTGGATAAGTGATGAACATTGGATTATCATGCGAAAAGAGTTGAATAAATATTTTTATGAAAACTAATGAGTTTAGATGTCTAAGTGCAGAGACCTCCCGCCCAAACAACGATCTCAAGGTAAGATAGACGAGAAGTCTGAGATATGAAAGTAGAAATAATATCATGATTAGAATAATTTGAAATCTACAATTATTTTGAGGTATAGTCATGAGATACTTTTGTAGAATTTAAGTGCTTAAAACCTTGACGGAATTTTTGATAAAATTATTAAGCACTTTATGGATATTTCATGTGTTTAGAGATAATAATTCTCCTATGAGGCTTAAGGTATATCTAATTAACCCTAGAATTTAAAGCAAGGATATCTTACAACTGATGAGAATCTGGTATTTTTGAAGATGAGTATATAAATTATGGATTACTGATTTATTTGAGGAAATTAGTCGATAATATGATTTGACGATAAACTTTGAAGAAGTTAGGATCTATTAATTGGTAAATTATTGAGGTTCTCTAGAGCTTAAGTTAATTGATCATTCATGCATTTTTGAATTTCTATTTCTAAGGACCTGATGAGGAATATGATGTATGATAGCTCAATCTGAGAAGTTTGAGGTATGGCACTAAGAATAATTTCATGGTCAGGGTAATCTGATATTTAGTACCACTTTGGAGGTATGATAGTGATATTGTCACACATATTTGGAGAAATAGATTATTAATTCTGATGCTAATTATTTTGGCAGATTTATGGACGTTAAGTTGATTTAGTACCTTATTGATAAACTTATAAATGATGTTTCTCCTATGTCTATGGTAAAGACTACCTTAGAATCAAAAGAGCCAATATTAAGGTTTTAATACCCGATTAATCCTAAGGTAGGGAAAAGTATATCTTGTGGACTAAATATTGTTGAGTAGTTCGGTGATGAACATCTGTTATAGCCAATTGAGAATAATGATATCTTTTGAAGATAGGTATATAAATTACAATTGATGGATCATTTTGAATTTGAGGATTGATTGACTGCATAATTAAGCTGAATTATTATTAAGAATTTGATCTAATTACTTTACCTCTTGAGGATGATAAAAATTGTGCAGGATCAAGGAAAAGATCATGGTACTTTATAAAAAAAATATGGAAGTAAAAGTATGAAGAATTATGATAAGACCATATTACTTCCTTGCACCTTTTTTATAAGATTAATTATATATGATCGAGGAAACATATCGAGCTCGCAAAGAGGACTACAATATTTTGAGCTATGGATTAATGATTGTCTAAGTATTATGATTTTTGATTGTTAAGATCTAACAAGAATGATTTATGACACTCAGGATGATTCAATCAATAAACTTTGAGGTTGTATAAATGATAGGCTTGCTGACTAAAATTTGGAGATACGAATTTTGTGGCAATCTAGGATTTAACCATTAGAAGAAATATTTACACTTGAGAACTTCATGATGAGGTTTAAATTGGAATCTATGGCATATGTTGATTAGAATTGGTTTGCTTTAAGTCCTAAGAAACAGTGAGATGATAGATTTCATGTATTAATTTATGTTGATTGATTATTCCTTTCACTAACATTTGGGTGATTGTTTGATCGATTGACTAATTGTATCCTGCCGCGATCAATCGGCGACTACAAAGAGAACGAAGACAATAGCCAACACGTCTTCTCAAGCTGCGCCAGAAAAAGGGCGACCTTATCATAATCCTTGTGAATCTCTACGCTCACATCTAGAAGACCAGGATCTATCACAAGCAAGATTACTATCGGTTAAGCATACAAGGTAAGAACGTTAACCCTCTCAGTCGTATTGAGTAGGACTAATACTCGACGATTTGGATTAATCATTTTATCCTTTAGAAATTCGATGTTAACATTTACTTCGGTTAACATTGACTTCGAATGATGCTTAGCCCTGTATCAGATTTAAGTTATTTTAGTTACCGTAATGGTTATGATTATGGTAAATGTGGATCTTAACCAATGGGATTAAGGTTCCCATGAATAACATAGAATTACCCTATTGATCGAGAATAAGCTTAACCATGATTTGAAAGGTTCATTGGAGATTATAAGTGTAAAATCAGTCAAGCTAGAATTGGATTAATTTTAGAAGCTTCCAACTTGACCATTGGATTGATTTACTCCTATTTCAACTATGAAGAATCTTAATGTTAGTTTTTGTGTTGGCTGCATTCTGTTGGACAAAATCACTTCTATGTAATGTTGCTGCTTTCACAGGGATGCTGCTTTATCCAGAGTCTACTCTTCAGCTATGTTCTTTGAGAAGATTCTGTGAAGTTTTCAAGGATTTATTTCGGTTCCCTGTCAGCCGTCCAGACGACATGGTATTCCGTCTGGACGCTCATCAGTCAGTAACATCCGTCCGGATGCCCATCAGTGTCTAGATGCTTCAAACAGTTCAAGATTTCAGATTCCCTGTCAGCCATCAGGACGACGTGTTATCCCGTCCGGACGCCCATTTGTCCATTGCTCCATTCGTCCGGACGACATGTCATACCATCCGGACGCCAGACAAACCAGCATCATTCGTCCGGACGACGTATTTTTCCCGTCCTGACCCTACACTGTATCGAGAAGCTTCTGTTCCAGCTTGCATCCGTCCGGACCTCTCAGCATCCCGTCCAGACGTCCATCAGTGATCGATCAGCTTCAGATTCTTTCAAAGTTCAGATATGGAAAGATTGATACACTGTCCAGACGACGTGGTTTCTCGTCCGGACGCACTCATACATAAGGCAAGAATCGCAATTCAAATATCATCGTCCGGACGTCAATCAGCATTGGTTCGGACGCGCGCTCATCAGTTAAGGAAATTGCTGATTCGACTTCAACCGTCCGGACGTCTGCCTCCCATGGTCCGGATGCATGCATAGCAGATATGGAAATTACGTGTTGAAGAATTGACGTCCGAACATTCATCCCCCTTGGTCCGGACGCGCGAAGCCTTATATGGAAATTACTTGCAGCGGACGTGCGAACGTCCGGATGTCAGTGTCTCACCGTCTGGACGGGGCTCTTAAACAGGAAATATTTTCAGCGAAATTTTTGAAAATTCCTGTTGCACAGTTTTCCATCCGGACGGCTCAGGTTCACCGTCCGGACTGCGTCCGTACATATTACAGCAGTCGCCCATTCTGCACCTCAGCCTATAAATAGAGGCCCCTAGGCATTGAGAAATGTAAGAATTCGGTATTGAATTCCACAAAAGCTCATAGAAGTTCAAGATCCCTCTGAAGCTGTTACAAATGTGCTGCGCTACATCTAAAGTCTATCTTAGAGGTCGGCTCTAAGGTAAAGGATTCCATTGAAGACCCCTTTAGATAGGAGACCTAATTGGAAAGCATTCGTATTGGGTTACACGTCAGAGAGCAAGGTACGACCACTGCATCGGGTTAATGTGAGTGTTACTATCTTGTATATAGCTTTGTCTTCTAAATAGTGGAATTCCTGGGTTTGGCTGCCCCAGAGTGGTTTTTCTCTTGATTGAGTTTCCACTTCGTCAACAAAAATCTGTGTCTTTTATTTTCCGCTGTGCTTAATTTTTGTTGACACTTGTGCACACACTTTACTTTTAGAAGTCAATTTCGATTTTCACTTATGATAAGTTTTGGCTAACAAGATAAATTATTAGCCTTAATTATGGAATTTGCTATGGCTATTGACTTATGTGATAACTTTGGGTACTAGCCAAATGGATTGAGGATTTCGATATCATCTGTTATAAAGATAAATAAATCTTGATTGAGAATTGCTAGACGATTTATATTGGCAAAGCTTGAAGTTTTAAAAAGATGAATGCTGACCTCATGATATCAGCCAGTGATTAAAATTTGGTGATAAGTTTACACTTTTGGAAATATAACCTTTTATTAAGAAGATATGTTTTTAGCTATCAAAAGAATTGGAATCTCCTTATGGAGACATGTTTTAGATATTCGTTATTGAAGAATAATGAGTGTAGATGAATCCACTTTGAAGTTTAATTGGATTAAAGTTGTCTATGATTTTTAATCATAGTGGATGGAATAATTATGACAATGTGAAGAATAGGTCATGGCATAACCCCTATATTGAGGTTTAATTGATTGTAGGAAAGTGAGAAATGCTACGTGATGAATTAAAGAGGTTATTCCTAAGATAGGCAATGAGAACAAAGTAACTGATTTATGATGTTTGGTATTATGCCTTATTGATTTTAGAATCATTGATTTATTGAATTGGATATTAAGTATACAAGAGATTAATAGTTGATCTATGTTTGAGGTTGAACCATACAATGGAACGTATGTATAATGTCTATAGAATGATTTGAAGATAAGTTTGAGGGACATTATTTTCTTACACCCTTTTGAGGAATAAGAGAACAAAGATTATTTACAAGACTTGATTTTAAACCTTACTTGATAATAGCATGGATTTAAAGGATGGTTATAATTGCATAAACCAAAGTGATGATGATATAAATGCAGATTTGAGTTTGAGGTAAATTTCTGAGATATATGATGCTAACTCGATTGGTTAGATGATCAACTATTTGGGGTCATATTGGGGGACCCAATAGACTGAACCATATTTCGAGGTCAATTAGAAAAAGAGAAATATCTCAGTTCCCCATTAAGCTGCATTTAAGAATGATTGAGGTAAGTAATATCTTGAATTGAAATTTTGCATAGTATAAATTAATATGGATGATATGATTTACGTATTCGAGGTTTAAAGAATTAAAGAGTACTTTCTACTTTATACATAGAAAGGATTAGCCCGGATTTATGTTAAATGATTTTCTAATGGAATGAAACTTCGGATTAACTACGGACAGTCTTTTAATTGAGATGTTGGACTTGGAATAAGATTTTTCCCTAGGTTTGGGAGGTGGAATTTCAATAACATAAGATGAAATGTTAACAATAGAAGATAAGATGAAATTCCAGTATATTACTTGAGGTATTTGAAAATAAAATGATCTAATCAGGTACTGCTAACACGGATGAACAAAGTAGATGAAGGTCTACGATAAGAGCAGACCTTTACATTGAAGCAAAGAAATGGAAATGGAAATCATGTGGATAGTGAAAGTCAAATAGAAGATCATATAAGTTAAGGTGTTATAGCAAGATTATAGAAAGAAAATATACATTATTTTCCTATGTCATTAGACTTAGGATTTAGTAATCTTAAATCTTCCCTTAATATAAACTTTGTGCGATATAAGTTTTATGAATTTCGAATTCCGTTAAGGGGGGAGGGATGTAATACCCCGTATTTTAAGATATTGAATAAAATATCTTAAATTATGATTGCAGGCCTAATAATAGGAATAACATACATATGAATATTTGTGGAATAAATATTTATCAAGATAGGTATATATATATTTAAGAGATTAAATATTTATTAGAAATATATGTATAAGTGTATTGGAGTTAAAATAGATTAGAAATTAGACCAAGTCTAAATCGATCGATCGATTGTTTAATGTATTAAAATAGATTGTGCGATTAAGAAATCAAACCCTTATTAGAAGCCGAAATCAATGGATTAATTTAAATAATTGATCGAGCGATTTAGTTATATAGGTGCTAAAACGGATGAAAATTTGGCTAAGTATAATAGATCGATCGATTATTTTATAGTGTAAAAAAATATCGATCGACATACTGTTCAAGTAGATCGATTGACTTAGAGATCAATCGATCAACTTTCTGCAGAAAACATATTCATGTACTGGATCACCTGAAATCCAATTTTTAATACCAAATCTAACCGAATCTTCGTCCCAACCTTTGGATACGATTATTTTATAGTGATCTAAGCCGTCCATTTTAGTATATAAGGAACCCACCCCTCCCTTCAATTGGACAACATCTCCCTCTCAAATTCTCTCCCAATCTCTCTAAAATTATGTCTCTCTCTCAGTTTTGGGTCCAGCAGCAAAGGCAAAAGAAATCCGAAGCTCTCTCTCTCCCGTGGGTAATTCTCTCTTTCTCTCGTTCTTCATCTCTCTATTTCGTGGGTACCTGCAGTAGATCAAAGTGAAGAAGGAAGAAAAATAAGGTAGAAGAAGAAGGAAAAATAAGAGAAGAAGAAAAGAAAAAGAAAAAGAAAAAGAAAACAAAATGATATTTAGTTTAATAAAGTTTTGTTTTAATATTGTAATTTTTATGAGTTGTTTGTTAAAGTAAATCTAACGTTTTTAAGTTATATTTTAAACAGGATATTCAAAACGGAGTTATTAAATATAAAAATACGCCGTTATAATGCCCGAATAAAAAGAAACTATTTTATGAAAGTGCCATTACGCTGTCCAAATACTTTAAAGTATTTTTATGCATTCAATATATTAATGCCGTTATTCTGCCCCAATTTTATAAAAGGATAAAATAAGGATTATTTTATAACTATGACAATTAGTTATATTAATTGCTATGTCTAAAAAGAAATATTATACTAATATGATTTAAAAGTAAAAATAATAACTTTTATTAAAGAGGGGTATTTTGATAAATGCTATTATAATGCCCGCATGAAATATGTGGCATTATAATTAATCCATTTTTATATGCCGTTATAATATCCAAAGGACATTATATTATTTAGAGATCAAAAGCGATAAAAAGAATATCAATATTTTATACCATTTTGCCGTCCATTTTTATTAAAATGAAAAGGGTTATGTTATCAGTTAGTACAAAACATAACAGTAATATTATATTTATATATATAACTGAAAATAATTATTGACTTCTAATTTAAACCAAGTGCGTGTTTGTGTGCAAACAAATATCTTAAATGCGGAATTTAAATGAGACAAGATACTTGTTACGAAGTGGAAACTCTATGAAGAGAAAAAACCACTCTGGGGCAGCCAAACCTAGGAAATCCACTATCCAAAAATAAAGCTAGTTACAAGACACTCGTACTCACATAACCCTATGCAGTAGTCATACCTTTAACTCTGGCGTATAACCCAACACGGACGCTTCCAACCAGATCTTCCACCTGAAGGGGTTTTTTATGGATTCCTTTACCCTAGGACCAACCCCTAAGATAGACTTCACACAAACAACAAGCACACACTGGCATCAGCTTGAGAGCTAGTGGATCTTCGATTCTCCCTAAACATCCTCTCAAAGCACTATGGAGTTCACCACCAAATTCTGTACAAAAGACATACCTAGAGCCCCCTATTTATAGGCTTAAAGAGACCTCAAAAGCTGCTGAGATTCGGACTCTGTCTGTTAAACGTCCGGACGGAAGTTAGCCACGTTCGGACAGTTTTCTGCGATATACTTCAGAAACAGCGCCCTAAATCTGCTCAAAATTGGACTCTGACTGCGGACCGTCCGGACGGAAGTTAGCCTCGTCCAGAAGGTCTTCTACGACCGCCTTTCAGAAACAGCACAATTCTCGAGGCCGTCTTGATACTATTCTCTTTCTGTCCGGATGTGTAAGTTGTAGGATTTCCCTTAGCTTTCCAACGACACCAATTTCGTCTCAATCCGATACTCGAGCAAAGAGTTATGGTAAAAACACTGAGACGTGCGCAGAAAACTTCTTGGAAGCCTGAAATACGTCTGGACAGTGTTGCCCTTTCGTCCGAACCGTTGCTGTTTCCTGATCCGTGTCTAACATGAAATCCAACTCCGTGTAGAAACTGGAGAAGCTTGACCTAGCGTCCGGACAGTGTTGCCCTTCGGTCCGGGCGTCTTCAACGCTGAAGCTTCTAGACACTGTAGGGAGTCCGGACGCCTTCAAAGGCCCGTCTAGACGGTTGCATAGGAAACGACTGTTTTGACTTGGAAATTTCATGGACTCTTCATGGACATCTTCTTAGAAACTTTTGACCATACACTTGGCATGAAATGAGACACTGTCCATATTACTTGAAGACTCTGAATAGAACTGATAATCCTGTTAAAAAGCAATCGTTACATAAAGTGTTTTTGTCAACGAGAATGTTGCCAATATAAAATACTAACAAACTCCCCCTTTGGCCATTCTGGGACAAAAAAACACTTGACCTGTTTGGAAATACATTCCCGATCCAAAACAAAAAATACTCCCCCTTTTTGTCTCAAAAGGGCAAAAGGTAAACAGAGTATAAGAGAAAACCACAATTACTAAAATTCAAAACAACAAGAATAATAGTAAAGTGTTTCATCAAAAGCTCAAATCAACAAGAGAAAACCAAAACCTCAAGATATCATATTTCCTAAAATTTGAGCCACTTAGGCTTCTTACTCCTGAAGCCGGGAAACCATAGACTAAAAATTTTCAGTCACTTGAGTCTTCTAGCTTGAAACTGATCATCCGCAGAAAGAAATCCTCTAGACAAGTGGTCTGCAAGATAAGAAGATTCACCACTGAATCTCTAGTTGGTGCAGATCTTAGAGGAAAAGGTTACGGAAGACTCTGTATGAGCAGGGGGAATGAGCTCATTTAAAATTTGAGATCTCTGGAACATATGATTTCAACACTAGTCTGTTTTCCAAAGAGCCCTCTGTCTGACATTATGCTAGAAGCCACCAGACAACATATTCCTGAAAATATTTAAATAGAAATCAATCCAAAAATAACACCACAAGGAAATATTAGATCCTGTTAGTTTCAAAAAGAATGTGGTATTATGATGGCTATGAATTGGATGCATAAAGAATTACAAAAGTAGATATAGCAATCCAAAAGACACAGATTAGTAATATCCATCCAGTATAAAGACAGAAAAAGATATTCATGCACAATCTCTCAAATCATAATCAATTAAAGATTTCAATATTCTAAAAAGAACCAAAGCTCAAGAGAAAAAGGAAAGTCAAAGGTAATACTTGGGAATGAGAAAAGATGTGCAGAGAATGCCAAAATCTCGGGATCAGTCCCAAAGAAAACACACACAACACAACACAACATGATAGAACAGGCAAAAAGTAGTGTGTGTGTTTGGCAGAGAAAGCAAAAAGCTCACTTCTGGACATGGCACATACTCGTCCGGACGGCATGCAGTCAGATAAGAGATCAACAGAGCCGAGCACGTCCAGATGCAAGAACATGTCCTTCCGGACGCTTTACACTAGAAGCTGAAAAGTAGAGGGAAATATGCATAACAAAAATTTCCTAACGTTAGCTTTAGAACACGCATGTATAAATAACTGATAAAACAGTCAAATAGCATTTCAAAAATATATCAAGATATAATTGAGAGTTAAGAGTCAATAAGCACAAAAATTTCCCTGCAGATGGAAATTTTTCAATAGTAAACTTAACTCATGCAATGCATGTGTGTGTGAAAGCTTTCTCAATAAGGTATGAAGTTCACTGATATGACTTAAAGCAATCAGATTTTCAAAATAAGAGAGAAAATCAATATTTGATCAGTCAAAAGTCAAACCTTATTTTACTAGGGCCTAGCCACCCTCTTCTGATATACTCCCCCTAAGCTGCAACACTTTTCTTTTACTTCGTCCTTTAGTGACCGTCTATTTCCGCAATGATTTGGTCACTGATTGTTTCTATAGGGACAAGTTCAAGAACAAATTTATAGCACAAAAGCAGTGGATCTTTTTATTTATCCATATTTATTCAGTTTTGAATGCTTTTTATCATGTTGTGCTGTAACCTAGAAAGAATGCCAGAATTTATGGGTTCTAGGTTCAACTAGCCAGTTGGTCAATTTGACCATCTTAGCAAAAAAATTTCTCATTTAAAATTTCCAGAAGCTAAAAGTCAAAGGAGAGAAAAAAATACCTTAGGGGAGCTTTGGATAGTGCACAATTTTTCATCGTATGAGAAAAGCAACTATCTAGCATTTAGATGCACAGGAAAACTTAGCAGATATCAGACATAAACTTTCAATCTTATATAAGCATATTCAATTAATGCACAATGAACTGAGATATCATGCAAAAACACATACAATATCTGAAAAGCTATCAAAAATAAAATAAAATTCTGCATCTTCTCACCCAATTATTTTTTTTTTGGTTGAAAAATAAAAGACAAAAACAACAAAGACATGCTTAATAAGGAAAAGAACATATGTCTACACAAAGCATGTAGGTAAGAGCAAACATGTCCTCAGGGAGAGAGGTTTGACTATACCAAGATAGAAAAGCAGTGACATGCTTTCTCTGTCATCCCTAGAAAGTACCTGCAGAAAATTCTCAAAGCAACCAAGAGAAAATCTAGGGATAGAAAAAAAATTGTTCCATTGCATCCACAAGATATGACAATAGAAAAGATGCAATGCAAGTGTACCAGACATGCACTAGGATTTAGGAACCACAATCCTAGGCATGGGAGACCTCACCTACTAGGTGAGTCCACTCCCTTTCAAGGGGTGAATGGTCTCATCCTTCCTTTCCCATACCTGCTTGACCCATGGCGGTGGTTTGCAGGTCTTGTTCATGCTGTCCATTCTTCTTAGCATACATTGCATTAGGCTCAGCAACCCTTCATAGCCATGGTTGCTAATGGACTTTTACGGCTTTCTCTTGTAGTGCCTTGATTTGTTCTTCTTTGAGTTGCCACTCTGATTGGCAGAAACAAACTTCAGTTGTCGCTACTAATGCCGTGGAGCCTGAAATGCAGTCGGAGGTAGAGTGCCTGATGTAGCTCTTATGGGCAGCTCCTTCTGAACCTTCGACTTATGAGCCTGAAGATGTGGACATTTGGGTCTGATGTGACCAGTGATGCTGCAGTGATGACAGGTGGGTAGGCTTCTTTTGTTGGAATGCTGTTTGACTTTCTCTGCAAAAATATGGTTAGCATTCTTACAAACAATATTGCTTTTACCTTTTATATGTCTCCTATGCGGAGGGACATATTTTGATAAGAAAGAATCTTCAACTTTACTTTTTCTCAGAGCATCCTGTTTAATCCAAGGCCTGTGGGATTTCAACAACTAACAATTTGGCCTAATATGACCAATCTTCCCACAATTATGACACTTAGGAATAAACTCACCTTGTATTACTGATTCCTTGGAGTTAGGCATCACATGATTAGTTAAGCAAGAATTATCTAAACAAGTTGTATCTTCTATTACAGGCTTAAAATCAATAGAATCTAATTTAGAATCAGAAGCATGTGAAGTAGAAGTACTTAAATTATTAAGAATTAAATCACTCTTATTAGAAATATATGTATGAATACAAAGCATGCTTTTCAAATTATTACTAGAGAATTTTTTCAAGATATCCTCAGATTCTTTTAATTTATTTTCTAGTGCATCAACAATATCAAAAAGCACGGTATTCTCAGATTTCAAAGAGTCAATCAAAACATGTGATTCAGATAATTGTAAAATCAAAGACTCTTTTTCTTGCTTAATCTTCTTGAGTTCTTTATTGGATTTCTTAAAGAGTTTACCTATCAAAAGGGTATCTTTAGAGAAATCATAAAAATCATCTTCAGAGAACTCAGGAAGATTTATGTTAGAAGAAGTCATGGATCACACTTAAGAAATAAATCTAAAACACAAGTGTAACCTGCTCTGATACCAATTGAAAATAATTATGGACTTCTAATTTAAACCAAGTGTGTGTTTGTGTGCAAACAAATATCTTAAATGCGGAATTTAAATGAGAAATATATTTTTTACAAAGTGGAAACTCTATGAAGAGAAAAAACCACTCCGAGGCAGCCAAACCCAGGAAATCCACTATCCAAAAACAAATCTAGTTACAAGATACTCGTACTCACATAACCCTATGCAGTAGTCATACCTTTAACTCTGATGTGTAACCCAACGCGAACGTTTCCCAAGCAGATCTTCCACTTGAAGGGATTTTTTATGGATTCCTTTACCTTAGGGCCGACCCCTAAGATAGACTTCAAACAAACAACGAGCACACATTGGCACCGGCTTGAGAGCTAGCGGATCTTCGATTCTCCCTAAACACCCTCTCAAAGCACTATGGAATTCACCACCGAATTCTGTACAAAACACAGACTTAGAGCCCCATATTTATAGGCTTAAAGAGACCTCAAAAGCTGCTGAGATTTGGACTCTGTCTGTCGAGTGTTCGGACGGAAGTTAGCCACGTCCGGATGGTTTTCTGCGATATACTTCAGAAACAGCACCCTAAATCTGCTCAAAATTGGACTCTGACTGCGGACCATCCGGACGGAAGTTAGCCTCGTCTGGACGGTCTTCTGCGACCGCCTTTCAGAAACAGCACAATTCTGGTGGCCTTCTGTGCTTTAAAGTTGTATGATTTTTCCTTAGCTTTCCAATGACACCAATTTTGTCTCAATCCGATATTCGAGCAGAAAGTTATGATAAAAACACTGAGACGTGCGCAGAAAACTTCCTAGAAACCTAAAATGCGTCCGGACGGTGTTGCCCTTCCGTCCAGACGGTTGCTGTTTCCCGATTCATGTCTAACATGAAATCAAACTCCATGTAGAAATTGGAAAAGCTTGACCTAGCGTCCGGACGGTGTTGCTCTTCTATCCAGACGTCTTTAACGCTAAAGCTTATAGACACTATAGGGAGTCCGGACACCTTCAAAGGCCCGTCCGGACGGTTGCATAGGAATCGACTGTTCTGATTTGGAAATTTCATGAAATCTTCATGGACATCTTCTTAGAAATTTGTGACCATACACATGGCATGAAATGAGACACTATCCATATTACTTGAAGACTCTGAATATAACCGATAATCCTATTAAAAAGTAACCGTTACATAAAGTGTTTTTGTCAACCAGAATGTTGCCAATATAAAATACTAACAATAATAATAATATTTTAGGTGTAGCCGATGTAATAAGGAATGATCTCTTAATAAAAATAAAGAGTAGGTAAATTCACCTAGTATTATTTGCTAATCTATTAATGCATGGATATAATTATGCAGTTTCTGTGGATAATCTTTGAAGCGTAAACTGTAAGTATCTCTATACTTACTGAGGGTGAAGCTGGTGGATTTTTCCTATAATATTGTGTCTACTGCTTTATTTACTTGTTTACGCATGTGACTTTGTATATTTTATTATTTTAATAATCTGTTTAATAACAAGCTGGGGCTCTAGATCCACAGTTGGTACATGGGGCTTCACTAGAGTTCCTAGGTTCTCGATGAATGAAGAAGTACCCAAAAAGAGAATAATAAATACAAAAATTGGTGTACCTAGGTCACCAGGGAAGACCCAGGTTTCTAGGAGCCTAGGCTCCCAAAGATTATAATTAAAAGTTAAATGTGAGGAGGCCTAGGATTTAAATAAGACGCTAACCGTGCTTAGGCCAACAGAGGAGTGGAAAAAGGGAAATACCTAAAACTATTCATTTAAAACTGTCATATTATTGCTTTATGGTTATGTTTATATTCAATCTATGACAATGATTAGCTACCATGGATCATATATTGCGTATACATGTGATTATAAAGTCATATTTGCATTATATTGCATTTATTAAATAAATCAGCATTCATATTATTATTGGAAACAGCAGACTCACTTAGGTATATTATTTTTGTGTTACTTTTTCTCTCTATATTATTTATTAATGTAGGTATAAGAAGGAGGAGTATCAGGATTAACTAGACTCTTAGGTGGATCCTGATGACAGTGTTTGAGGCTAGGTTGCCTCCCTTTTTGTGGACTACTATGTTATGGTTCTTTATGTTAATATTCAGAAACAATATTTATATTTCTATTGGTTTGTAATAATGGTACTAGAAATATGTTAGCTATAGATTATCTATGTTTTATGTGGCACAAGTACTACTTTCTGTGTAATTATTCATTTACACTCTTTAATCCATTTCGAGGTATTTCAATTAGAAGCTCTGATGTGTTATTTAATTCCAAGTCTGTTGGATATATTTATATTCCGCTGCCAAATCTTAACTGTGATAATGTCGTAATGTCACGTGAAAATTTGTAATTTTTACTTACACCTTTTTGTAAAAGGCGAGGCGTTTCAGTTAGTTACTTGATGCTAAAATGAAAGGATGGAGACTAAAAGGTTAAACTTAAAAATGTACTGCAATATGTATTGGTTTTGAAACTTTTAATGGTCTGTAAGTTTGAACTTAAATGTGCTCGCCTTCTAAAAAAAAATGTATCTTTAAAAAGGGGTACAACATGGTCACACTAGTCATATAATCAGACCGTGTGCAATAAACAAGCTTCTATCTGCTGCATCAATGTCCCATGTAGGTCTTTGTGTTTCATAGAAATCTTTTTGAAGACATGATTTAAAAGAGAGAGAGGCAATTCAATATCCATGATTCCCATTAAACCAGTCCCTCATACATATAAAAGATCTTTTTTATTTTTTATTTATTTAGCTCATCAAACAGTAGTAGAAAAAAAAATATAAGCAAACATTTTGGTGAGGTTTACGAGCTATTAACCCCAGCCACATGTCATGACACATTGTATTCTGGTATGTCCCCATGAAACTTGCGCTTGCTTGTGATTGATGAGGTCGTTGTCCAGGTGATACATACAATACTCCTAGCATATCAACGCATTGTGAGACATTGATCCAAGATTCATCATACATCTCTTGTAGAGCATGTCTAAATAATGGATCATTGTCTCCACAATTGTTGCGGATTAAGTTATGGATTGTGCAACATGCAATCACAATTAAGCGTTGGTTTGAGATATCGTATGGTGGCATATTTTCCAAAATCGGGAACTAATTCTTCCAAATCCCGAAAGTTCGTTCCACCACTAATCGCAGTGAATAGTGTCTATGGTTAAACATCTCTTTCCTACTCTGAGGTTGGGCTTGACTACCATGAAAGTTTTCCAATTGGTATCATTCGTTGTGATACGGGGGCATGAACCCCTTGTAGCAACCTTATCTAGAATCCACTAAATAAAAATAATCTACAAAATTAGACACTATTGAATCTAAATATCTCATTCTATAAAGAGTACACTTGTATATAATCAAAAACATGATCGTCGTTGTAATAGTATGTTCGGCCGATGTTGGGAAGCGTATCCCAAGATCGTTTATAGTCTCAATAAAAATTTGTGGATCGTTCGCACTGCCCTCCGACCCATTACAAACATACATGAAGCAAAGGTCAAAGTCTATCACACACATAACATTCTGTGTCAGGATTGATTTGCGACCCCGATAAGTTTGCGCGTTGTGATTGGTCACACGTTCCTTTATATGTGTGCCATCAATGGCACCTATGTAGTTTTGAAATAATTTAAAAGTGAAAATATGAATAATATAATGACAAGCATATATAAATATATATTTACCAAGAGTAATAACAAAGTGGCCTACCTTAAACCACGGGTAATATCACCTATCACGGGTGATGTAGGGGTGAGGTATCTCTATGGCACACGGTTGTATGAGCATCTTTCCCAATCTATAAATGGCTCTGCACACGATTTGAACATATATGCTAATAGTGTGAGTCGATCGTTGCAGCCTGTCAGCCACACTCCTCTGTGAGTCGGCCTGTGCAACAACTAAGCAAAAGGCTACTACCTGCTATGTGTTCTTAACAAAGCGGCTACTTCCCAGATAGCTATTATTTTTTAATGTGCTGCATAGTTTCAGGAAGGTGCCGGGAAACATTTGAAAGCGCTCGTAACATGTATTGGGGTTAGGATTCATCAACACCCAATGGATCCATATCCTACCGATAAATATCGATGTACATTAAATTGAATGTCTTCAAGCACTCTAAACAGTCTCTCTAGTAGCGTCAAAACAGACTCATCACAGGTCGGATTTGTGTTCGTTTCCTCATCGCCCTCAGTGTCGAGCACCTCATAGTCAAAATCTTGATAGCTATCAATAATATCAACCCAGTTTACAAAGTTAGAGTTAGAATCAAACGTTCCAGTGCCATCCATGTTGAGTACAATAAATGAATAATATCACCTGCATAAGGGTTTTAAAAACCAATTACAATGGAAAAAAAGATCGTTGCAATGCAAATACCGATATAAAATATCCTCCATGAAAACACGATCAGTTTGGGCATATCTAAATTACACACATATATAAATTTAAAGATGTCTAGTGAACTTGCAACATAAACACAATCAAGGGTTTCAATTGGACTCAGAAGCAAGGAAAGCCAAGAGCCAGTCTCTCTGACAAGCATCAGTCATGTGGATGAACACATTCGCCGTATTGGCGGTTGTCATGGCTCCACATGCTTTACACTGCGCACGAACAGGCAATGCCATCTCACCGGCTATTGTTTTTATTATGCCAATTGCCTCGATTACCTAATCTCGAGGATGGCCGGTGTTGGGACATACGTTCCCCACGGACATGGATGTTCCGCTCTTGATCATCATACGATCTAGTTGGTTCCTAACCTTGTAGTAATCTTTTGTTAGTTCTTCAAAAATCTCATCCCCTTTGGACGACCGGTTGCTGGCCTATGGCGATTGGCTTGTTGGGGAAGATAGCCTCTTACCTTTATTCTTGTGAATCCGCGGGGGAGGACATTGTGGCTCTGTCAGGTCAATTATTGTCAGTGCGTTATTGAGGTCCAACCCAGCAAGGACATCGCTGTCATCGTCCGGGTGGTCCTGTGTGCTAGCATGCCTATACTGCCCCGCTGCGCGTGACCCCGTGAAGATGAAATGCAAGTTGGCATAGTTTGGAGGTCCACCCTTTTTTAATCTGAAATATTTTTTTGGCCTGAATTGCTGCAAAACATTATAAATGAGGTTGTGAATGATTCAATTTGTCAAAGACATACTATTGACGTATAAAATATTGTTGAGAGATCTACCGATTTCAGTTGTTCCCATTGACGTTCATGTAGTGAGACCATATTGTTCACATCGTCCCAACCCACCCAGTTGACAATGTGGCCGTCGAGGATGTTAGTATTTTATTGGCTACATTCTGGATAAAACAAAAACACTTTATGTAATAGTTGCGTTTTAACAGGATGGTCAGTTTTTCAATTCAGAATCAGACAATGATTAAATCAAAGACAATAACTTATCACAAGCTGCTAAAAGATGTCCATGAAGAATCCTTGCAAAATCGAAGACAAAAACAATAGGTTCCTGTGCAACCGTCCGGACGGGCCTTTGAAGGCGTCTAGACGCCCTGCAGTGTCTCACAGATAAACGTTGCAGACGTCCGGACGTCAGAGCAACACCGTCCGGACGCTAGGTCAATTAGTATTCAACAAGGAGTCTGATTTCAGAAGTCGACATTGTTTAGGAAGTCTCTGCAAGCCGGCCGGACGACGTGGCAACACGTCCGGACAATGTCCAGTAGTTCAGAATATTCCAGAGTTCCGTTCGAACGTGGAAAGGATTTTAGCGAAGACCATCCCGACCCTCGGTCAAGCCGTCCGGACGTGAACCTAATAAAGATAAAATTGCGCTGTTTCTGGAAGGATATCGCATAAAACCGTCAGGACGAGGCTATTTTCCATCCAGACGCTCGCCAGCCAGAGTCCGAATCTCAGCAGTTTTTGTGGTCTCTTAAAGCCTATAAATAGGGGGCTCTAGGCTAGTGTTTTGTACAGAATTCGGTGGTGAATTTCATAGTGCTTTGAAAGGGTGTTTAGGGGGAATCGAAGATCCTCTAGCTCTCATGCTGGTGCCAGTGTGTGCTCAAGTGTTCGTGTGAAGTCTATCTTAGGGGTCGGCCCTAGGGTAAAGGAATCCATCAATAACCCCTTCAGGTGAAAGATCTGGTTGGGAAGCGTTCGTGTTGGATTACATGTTAGACTTAAAGGTATGACTACTACATAGGGTTATGTGAGTACGAGTGTCTTGTAACTAGCTTTGTTTTTGGATAATGGATTTCCTGGGTTTGCTTGCCCCGGAGTGGTTTTTTCTCTTCATAGAGTTTCCACTTCGTAACAAATATCTTGTCTTATTTAAATTTGGCATTTAAGATATTTGTTTGCACACAAACACACACACTTGATTTAAATTAGAAGTCAATAATTGTTTTCAATTGGTATCAGAGCAGGTTACACTTGTGTTTTAGATTTATTTCTTTAGTGTAATCCATGACTTCTTCTAACATAAATCTTCATGAGTTCTCAGAAGATGATTTTTATGATTTCTCTAAAAAAATTCTTTTTCGTTGCCAAACAGACCATTAAGTTTAAGTCTTGATCATTAAGCTCTTAAACTTTTTTGTTTGTTTCCTTATACCAAGGCTAAGGGATAAGATATCCCTAGGCCAACCACTAAGTGACAAGTGACCTTTCTAGTTTTAAGGTCAAATCTCTTATAAATTAATCTATATCCCCACCAACTATTAAATCTATCTTTTATTATTTGATCCCATCTATTTAAATTCAACTATAACTTATCCTTACATTTAATCGTTTATTACCCTATGACTTATTATTAGTATTTTAACATTCTAATTCCTTTACTTCACTTTAAAAACATTTTGTTACAATTGTATAAATATAATCACTCAAAATCTAATATAGGTTCCATCTAATTTAATAAATATAATTTACTAATGCTTAATTCCTTATTTACTTTATTGGGCATTACAAAAAACACATTTACTGTCCAAATTCTGTGATGACACATTTTTTTTTTTTTTGAAAACATACAAATAAGTCATCACAGTGGTATGACTACGTGCCACTGAGCCAACTCACAGTACACATTCCTTAACATGTACCCGATATATCAGAGTAATAGAATTCAAGCAATGGAATACAAAATCTAACTACGGAAGTCAACATCATAAATATAAACTGTTCATTTACACAAAAGAGCCAATTAATGTCTATCTATTTAAGGCTTATGCATAGATTATTCATAACAAAAGAATGGCTACCATCAAAGTGTTACAAGTCACACCAGCCATATACAAAATATATATCAAAAGAGACTATTCAAGTCTGACCCCCCTACGATTCAAGCAACAAGCTTTAGTCGTAGTACTCCAAGTAGTTTGCAACGGAGTCATCCTTTGCATCACCAATACCTGCATCCGAAGAATATCCATCTATACAGTTGTGGTGATAGCCACATCCGTATAGGTGAAAGTGTGAGTTCACTGCCTCAATAAAAATTATTGAGGCCTTAGTGGTTTAAGACTCACTAAATAAACAATGCACACAAATATATATGCATGCAAGATTCAATAATGTTATTCTCAAATCGTTAAGTCCACACAATAACACATCATCAATTACAAGTCACACCGTTCATCACACTCTTATACATTATCACAATTTCCAATAACAATATATCACACATTCCATAAGCAATACCTCAGACTTACCAACACTGCAGCTAGGAACAACAACCCTAGGCTTACGCATAGAACTCAAGAATATGAACACACATATGCTAGAGCTACGACTCTAGGCTTCCCATTAACACCGCCCGTAAAGCTATAACCCGCAGGGCACACATCTCACGAGTGCTAGAGCTACGAGTCTAGGCTTACTATTAACACCGCCCGTAAAGCTACAACCCACAGGGCACACATCTCACGAGTGCTAGAGCTACGAGTCTAGGCTTACCATTAACACTGCCCGTAAAGCTACAACCCGCAGGGCACACATCCCAGCCAAGAGCTACAACCCTCTGGCCTACCAACTCACAAATGCTAGGAGCTACAACTCTAGACTTACCTTGTCACACCCGTAAGGCTACAACCCCAGGGCACACCATTCAACCAAGAGCCACAACTCTATGGTCTACCACTGTACCAGATGCTACAACACTGGATTCACCCTCTATCAACTACCGAGTTCTCATTATACCAAAGTAGCCACATTATATCGATATTATTACACATGTATTCCCAAACATCTTTCTTTCAAAACATACCACATTCCACAACAAAATCACATTTAACACATAATCTCATACTACTCAACCCATCAATCCAACTTCATGTTATTCAACCCCAAGCAATTTCAAGCATATCAATATAAACTTATCATCACAAATTCTCCAACCAATATCTCACAACACAATCACATATATTTTATCAATAATTTCCACAATTATAAATATAACCAAATATCATCAACATCAACTTATCATCACAAATTCTCCAACCGATATCTGACAACATAATCACATATATTTTATCAACAATTTCCATAATTATAAATATAACCAAATATTATCAAAATGTAAATCTATGTTCCTAGGGTTCCTCAGTGGGTAGAATACTCACCTTCTTGCAAGATCCGCGGCTTTATGGGAATATCCTCACCCAAGGTTGCGCAATGTATAGCTGCATTAGATTGTACCTTACATTAGTACTCATACTCCTAAACTCATGCTTCCCTTTATACATGTTCAAAAGTTGAGCCCATAAAGTTTTAAGGTTTCATTTAACATTTTATTATCTACAATTACTAACACATAAAATTATAGAGCTTACTTTATTACCCATTAATTAATTAAACCTATACATAGAAATATTCTTAGGTTTATAATTAAAATTTCCAATTTATACAAATTACTAACAATAGGACCTAACCCCATAAATACCTATTTTTTATGGAAGCCATAGATAATTTGGGATTAATCAACACTCTAAGTGCAATTAATTCACAAATTAACAATCTAGGGTTTAAGCACCTAAAAATCTCAAATTTAATTCAACCCATCAAATTTAAGGTTCCTTACCTACACTTCAACAACCCTAAAATTGAAGTTTAGTCCAACAAAAAATCAACCCAAAGCTTGAATTTTATGTAGGAATTTATTGTAAATAAAGACCCCATGCCAATTCCAAGAATTTCATTACTTTTCCAAAATTAACCTAACTTTAAGAAATATTAGGGTTTTGAAATTACCTTGGAATAATCGGTAGATGGGAGGTCTTAATACCCAAAAATCGTTACCCAAAGCTCAAAAATGATGGAGGACTTGATTTGAAGCAAAACGTAAGCCAAACCTATGATTTACACTCAAAAGGGTGTGAGAGAGAGGGCTGGAAATTCCAAAAATTACTGCCCTAGTGCTCAGTAATATGTGCCTCCATGGTTAATATAGAGTGTGCAATTTCATTCTCAAATCCCAACCCATGTGAAAGAGAATGAGAGTGAAGAGAGTTTGAGATCATTACCTAAGATTTCAACCCTTCAAACCCTTGTTCTTTGCCTTCTCCACAAAATCCAGCCTATACCCATGCCAAGCCAAACATCCACCGTGAAGGTGAGAAGAGAGGAGAGAGCAAGGGAGGAGAAAAGAAGAAAATGGAAGTGTAGACTGCTGTTTTGGTGGAGACCGATTATGTATGTGTGGGGAGAGGAGAGGAAAATCTGAATGGGGAAGGAGTGTGCCGTGAGCCACACATGAGGGATAAGGTGCTTTTAAGTGTAAAATTCCAGAAATTCCCTTCCACTTAAGTGATTTTTAGGGCTTTAGTGGAAATTCCTAGTTTGGGCCTAAAAGACATCATTCTTTTTCTCTTTTCTTGGGGTACCATTTACAAGTTCATAGAATAAAAATAAAACACTTTGTTTTATTTTACCACACTAAATAGACTTATTTTTATTTAATCCTAATAAACCCATTAAATAATTTCTTGGAAATTAAAAAATTTATAAATAAAATGTCAACAAAAAGTGTCATTTGGTAACCAGATAGTCAACTTTAAGTCTAAAAAGTCAAGTAGTTGATTTTTTATAAAAATCACATGATAGATATTTCTACTGTGAGTATAATGGGCTTTGAATTGACTAAATCAGAGTTCGTTTGACCTGTTTTTGGTCCAGTCAAAGTTTTATGTTGAAATGTCAACTTTAAGTTTTTAATGCTATTTTTGGATGCAAGCAGAAAAAGTTTTCAAGTTGCTATAGTGTTCGGATTTCTTTGAAAATTCAGAAGGTCTCACATGTCATATATCAGTCCGAATAAATGATTGTGCTTTTCCATTCAAAAAAAATAAAATAAAATAAATACTTGCTTTTGCAGGTTCAAGCGTTAGTCATTAGACGTGTGAACCTTGAGTGAAAACGGAGAGTGTAAAACAATCACACCCAAACAGAAAAATGTCGGAGATCGCACTGTTGGGCAAATGGTTGGTACATGCATTCCCATCTAAACCGTCATTTTCAGTTGTACAGGTTACATGTTCCCACACCCAAGAAATTCATAATAGCATGGTAAACCAGGCAGTCAGATTTAGATTTTGGTTGTGTGCTGTGTGTACATAATGTAAAGGTCAAACTCCAAGGACAACCATTGGATGAAACTTTTCTCTGATCCAAAGGTTGTTGATGGACAAAATCAATCAAAAGACTGAGCTTACCGTCAGCAGCGTGCACTAGATTATTTGGTTGTACATATTTTTATTTTTATTTTCAACTTTCCCACCAAGACCCACACAGAACCCAAAAAACAATTATATACAATAAAAAATCAGAAAAACGATATCAAAAATTCACGAAAATTCGGCAAAAAAAAAAAAAAGAAATAGAAAGAAATGTTTGTTTGAAGGTTGGTGGTAGATTTTGGTTTATTAGTTACACATGTTATAATATTATATAATATAATAATAAGATACCACAAAACAATGGTTGAAATGCCAAAAAAAATTAATTTTTTTTTTAATAAAAACGTATTTATCTTGGATTAAAAAAACAGATTTATTTATATTAAACAATAAATTAAATATTTATAATTGATTCATATTAATTATTATTAAACAAAAATTGTTTCAATCATTATTCCATCCTAATTTTCATAACTCCAATCATTCTACACAACTTTTCATACCCCCAATTATTTCATACCATGGTTTTTCGTGAAAAAAATACTCTCATACTACTATCACCCAAACAACTTACTCAAATGCCCTATTTGAAATTCCCCTTCACCTCATATTGGGCGAGAAATTTTTTTTGAGTGATTGTAAAATATGATTGATGTGATATAAAGTTGAAATAGTTTAAATCAAAAAATGAAAAAAAAAAAAATTATATTGTAGTGGGTTTTTTATTTAAATAGTAATAAAAAGGTGTTGATGTCATATAAAAAGTAAAAAGAGTTAATAATGTTTTGATGTTGATTTTTTTGGGAGAAGTGAAAATAGGGGAAGGGGTGGGGAAGGTGTAACGCCTCCAACCTGCTAAGGGTTAGGTTCGTCCTTGGACTTACTCCAAGGAACAAAGAATCATAAGGTCTGCCAAACACGCAACTAACATGCAGGATTTCTAAAGTGAACAGAATAGTTTAATTTAAAAAAAAAAACTTTAATACATGCGGAAAATCAAAGAGATAACGTTCAAGTTTGGTAACATGAATAAAGCCCAAACATAAGTTACTGCTAGAGCACTAATGATAACAAAAGTCATGCAATGCTCCTATTGCTAGCCTAATCCCCATCCCGGCTGCCTAGGCATCACTGCTCAAAACCTGAAAACAAAAAACAAGGTAAGGGTGAGCGAGAAATGCTCAGTCAGGGAATCCTCAACTATGAAATGGTTGAATTAAATTCATTTTCTTTAAAAACCTTTACTTAAAACAATGAATTTCTTAAAAACCCTTCCAGAACTTCTTTGTCTCACATCGCTAATTAAGTACAATACAATTCTTAATAAAACTAAGTTAAAGCATATGCAATTCTTAATAAGACTAAGTTAAAGCATATTCTCTTTTCTGGAACATATAATTATACTAATATGTTCAAAACTAATTTCTCATAATACACTATTATGCCCTGTGTTCGTAGGGTTGCGCGGTCTTTGCTATGACCATGGCAAGTAATTGTGGCCGCAGGCCTGCTTCGTCAGCTAATTAATCAAAGTGCACTTAGCATGACCTAGAGACGGATTTCTGTCGTCTCAACATACTTCAGCGGGTGCGCTTCCATCTCAAGCAAGGGTATCGTGCTAAATCCTCTGTGAATATCTCTGGGGCCAAAATAATAGTCTCCGCCACACACGTGCCTCATTTATAAAAAAAATCTTTCTCCTTCTTATGATGTATTCTTATTCTTTCACTATGCTTGGTAACTCCTAAGACAACGTATGGGAGGGGTTTTTACACTTCTCTTTCCATTACTTTCGAAAGTAGCGACTTCCCATCTCGGGAGTAAAATAAGCAATTTTCTATAATTGGAAAGTCCTTTAGAACTGAGGTTTTCTCAAAATCGCTGCTTTCAAAAATATCATTTCCACCAAATAATTTTCACATCAAAACTAATTTAAAACAATCTTTCATGCATCAAAATAAATTTAAACACATAATGAGAAAAAAATATTCACAAATATGCTAGAATAAATGGATAAAAATATGACATAAAATAATTTTAGAAGGGGTAAAGGGTTCCCTTACATCTCTAAACGCCACTACTAAAATTTCTGGCAGCTAGCTAGCCACCTAAGTACAGGTTCAAACAATCATTATTACAAGCTCGTCACTAGACAACATACTGACATACCTATAGTTTGGTTTGCTAGCCTATTGAGAATGGATTCCAAGATATATATATGTTGTTGCCTATTTAATGGTTTGAATATTATTTCGTTATATAACGAAATTTGGTGAGGTTAGTCAAATAAGAAAAGAGGCTATAGAGAAGGAAAAGAAACAAAAGAAATAATAGATGGGTCCCATGTATTGCTGACCAATAAATAAAGAGATGAGAAGACAAGGAACATGAAGGGTCCACAAGGCTACAGCTAAAGGCAGAGGGAAGAGAAAAAACAAAGAAAAAAGAAACAAACTAATATTTCTGAAATTGACAGTCGAACGGTCCAACAAGAAAAATAAAAGAAAAAAAAATAAAAAGGTGAATAACCAAAAGGTCCAGCAAGAAAAGAAAAAGTAAAGAAACAAAAACAATAAAAAAAAAATAAAAAAACCCAAGGCAAATCTCGGTTCAGACAAAAGCAAAGGAGAAGAATTAATGCAGGCCTTCAAGTACATCATGAAAGAATGAGATAGAAAAATATAATATAAAAAGCAAGAAGTAAAGTTTGAAATGTAGGTCTCTTTTCTCGTACAACAAAAGGAGAGGAAAAGAATAACAAGCATCAAAAAGTAAAGAAGGGTCCCACGTTGAATTAATAAATGGGATGATCAGAAAACAATAAATTATACACCAAATAATGACCGAAAATGAAGGAAGAAAAAGTGAAGAGAACAAGTCATGGGTACGGTGCATATAAGTCCAGATCTGCACTTGAAGAAGAAGACAACAAGAAAAAAAAAAAAAAAGTTATAAGGAATGCTCCACAATCGGGACAGGAAATTTTAAAATAAAGGAGAGACACAACCAAAAGTAAAAGTACTGCAAGGTGAGTAAAACAATAAGGCAGGGAAAACAAAATCAGTAGCAGAGGACAAGGAAGTACCCGGTCACACACAATTGTACAACAGACCAAAAAGGAATGAACCTAAAAAGGAAAACAATAAGACCATTAAATAATATCATTTCTGTAGCAAAAGAAAAAGTCTAGGTATATAAGGAAAAGGAAAAAAAAAATATGTAAAGATGGTTCCTGAATGTCAACTAGTAAAATAAGGAAAGAAAGAGACAATGGATTACTTTCTTGTCTGCAGGTACCAAAAGTTTAGCAAGGGGAGTGTGGCGTGTGGCTGGTAGGGTTGTGAAAGGGAGGATGGGTTGACTAAAGTACATATTTATAGGGGTAGGGTTTTATAGACCACAATAGTTGATAGAGCTTATAGACCAAACAGCTGATAGGGTTTATAAAATAAATAAATGAAATATAGGCATTTTAGTAGTAAATAAAAATATCATTAAAATAAAGTATCTGTTATTTGAAAATATTAAACCCCCCCCCCCCTTTTTTAACCGATTCTCATTGCTAAGTCAAACCTACAATTTACTAACTTATCCCCAAAGGGAGGTCTAGGTTATTACAGGAGGAGAATTTCAAAAAGAGCCAAATATAATTTAAACTCTATCAATCATCCAAACATCTTTATTTGCCTTGGAATTCGTGCACCAAATAATAGTTTAATTCAGATTTAAAAAATTGAACACCCAAACAAACTCTAAGGGTTTTAAGTATTAATCATTAAGCTCTTACATTTTTTTGTTTGTTTCCTTATACCAAAGTTAAGGGATAAGATAATATCCCATAAGCCAACCACAAAGTGACAAGTAGCAATGGATAAGATCCCTTTTTATTTTAAGATCTAATATCTTATAAATTACTCTATAACCCCACCACCTGCTAATTCTATCTATTGTTATTTAACCCTATCTATTTAAATTCAACTACATTTTGTCCTTACATTTAATCATATATTACCTTAGGACTTATTAAGACAAAAATTTCCTACAAACCGGTTTATAGGAAATTTCCTACAATCCACATATAAAAGTAACAAGTGTCCTTTAAGCATGTGGAAATCACATGGTTTTTATTAATGCTATTAAAAAAGCATGTGAGAAGTACATGTTATTAAAAAAACATGTGATTCTCACATGCTTAAAGGACATATGTCATTTTTATATGTGGGCTGTAGGAAATTTCCTACAAACCGGTTTGTAGGAAATTTCTGTCCGACTTATTATTAGTATTTTATCATTCTAATTCCATTACTCTACTATAAACCCATTTTATTACAATTCCATAATTATAATCAATCAAAATCTAATATATGTTCCATCTTATTTAATAAATATAATTTTCTAATGCTAAATTCTTTATTTAATTTATTAAACGTTACAAAAAACATATTTATTATGTCCAAATTTAGGCCTTGTTTGAAACCCTCTTCCCCTTCCCCCAATTTTTCCCTCCTTTTTTCTCCCTCTCCCGGGCCCACTCAACAGTCCTTGCCAGAAAAAATCTGGACAATTTTTGCCGGAAAATGATAGAGAGGGGACATTCATCCGTCTCCTCTCTCCCTTTTATTATTAAAAGTAAAATTGTTTTTAATTTTTTTTCTATTGAAATTGGTTTTTTTAATAATAAAAGGGACAGAGGGGACGGATGAATGTCCCCTCTCTATCATTTCCCATTTTTGCCCACTCAAAGAAAAGTTGGATGCACAAGTAAAGGGGCAAAAAATGTCCAAATTTTTTCTGGCAAGGTCTCTTGAGTGGGCCCGGAAGAGGGGGAAAAAAGGAGGAAAAAATTGGGGGAGGGGGAAGGGGGTTTTCAAACAAGGCCTTAAAAATAAAACGTCAGCATCAGCAAAAAGTTTCATTTGGTAAATAGATAGTCAACTCTAAGTCTAAAAAGTCAACCAGTGGACTTTTCACAAAAATTCACCATTTGATAGATATTTCTATTGTGAGTATAATGGGCTTTGATTTGACTAAATTTGAGTTCGTTTGACCTGTTTTTGGTCCAGTCAAAGTTTTAAACTCAAATGTCTACTTTAAGTTTTTAATGGTCCGTCTGAGTGTTCAATTTTTTAAATCAAAATTGAATTCCTATTTGGTTTGCAAATTTCGAGGAAAAGAAAATGCGTTTGGGTAATGAATAGAATTTAAATTCTGGCCCTGTTTGGAAATTCCCCCACCCACTTCTTGCCCTCCTCGTGCATTGTGCACTATCCTTGTGCACAGTGCGTAGGTAAAAAAAGTACAACTCTAGAAAAAATAAAATTTTCACTTTTTAGTTTTACCTTAAGCAAGAAAAAAATGGAAATCGTTGAAGTTAAGAAATATGCGTCTTGCTAGGGGTAAAAAATGAAAAAAAAAAGAAAAAAAAAAAAAGAAAAAAAAAAAGAAAAGAATATCATACATTTCTGACCTGTACAGTGCCCAGGGAGGGGGAGAAGTGGGTGGAGGAATTTTCAAACAGGGCCTCTATTTGAAATTTTGTTTGGGTGAGAGTTGTTTGAGATTGTTTTCTCGCGAATAACATGGTAGGAAATGATTGGAGGTATGAAAAGTTTTGTATAATGAAAAGTAGTATGGAATAATGATTGAAATAATAGTTATATATTATAATATATATATATATATATATGAAAAATTATTATTTAATTTAAATAATTATTTTACAATTATTAATGGTTTGAATGATTGTACACATGGATTGCTTTTGCAATCGATGTTTCTCAGTGCGTCAGTCCAAGTGGGTCCCCCTTGGAGTCCTGTAGTTTTTGAAATAAGAGGGGTATCTGGATTGAAACTGGATTGTTATTCAAATATCTGGTTTTGAAAAAAAAAAAAAAAAAAAAAACCGGATAGAAAACAAATTCTTTTTCGCTACCAAACGGACCATAAAGGTTTAAGTCTTGATCATTAAGCTCTTAAAATTTTTTGTTTGTTTCCTTATACCAATGCTAAGGGAGAAGATATCCCTAAGCCAAGCACTAAGTGACAAGTGACCCATTATGTTTTAAGGTCAAATCTCTTATAAATTACTTTATAACCCCACAGCCGTTTAAATCTATCTTTTATTATTTGACCCCATCTATTTAAATTCAACTACAACTTATCCTTATATTTAATCATTTATTACCCTAGCACTTATTATTACTAGTTTATCATTCTAATTCATTTACTCTACTTTAAACACATTTTGTTACAATTGTATAAATATAATCACTCAAAATCTAATATATGTTCCATCTAATTTAATAAGTATAATTTACTAATGCTAAATTCCTTATTTTCTTTATTAGGCATTACAAAAAACATATTTATTATGTCCAAATTTAAAAATAAAATGTCAACAAAATGTGTCAATTGGTAACAGATAGTCAACTTTAAGTCTAAAAAGTCAACTAGTGGACTTTTCACAAAAATTCCTCATATGATAGATATTTCTACTGTGAGTATCATGGACTTTGATTTGATTAAATTTGAGTTCGTTTAACCTGTTTTTGGTCCAGTCAAAGTTTTAAACTCAAATGTCAAATTTAAGTTTTTAACGGTCAATTTGGATGCAAGCCAAAAAAGTTTTCAAGTTGCTATAGTGTTCAAGTTTTTTTTGAAAATTTGGATACTTGAATACAATTCTGATTTAATCTATGTTTAACCCGAATTCACCCTCAATTCACGCTTTAAATTTTGAACTCCTACACTCATAATTCGTCAGTCAGAATCGGTCCCACACATTATATATCAGTCCGAATAAATGCTTGTGCTTTTCCATTCAAAAAATAATAATAATAATTGCTTGCTTTTGCAGGTTTAGGCGTCAGTCATTAGACGCGTGAACCTTGAGTGAAAACAAAGGGTGTAAAACATTCACTCCCAAACTGAAAAATGTAGAAGATTGTACTGTTGGGAAAATGTTCGGTACATGCGTTCCCATCTACACTATCGAGTTCATTTGTACAGGTTACATGTTTTTACACCCAGTAAATTCATAATAGCACGGTAAACCAGGCGGTCAAATTTTGATTTTGGTTGTGTGTTGTGTGTAATTATTAAACAAAAATTATTTCAATCATTTTTCCACACTAATTTTCATAACTCCAATCATTCTACACACTTTTCATACTTCCAATCATTTCCTACCATGGTTTTCCATGAAAAAAATACTCTCGTACATCTATCACCCAAACAACTTATTCAAATGCTTGTTTGAAATTCCCCTTCCCCTCATATTGGGGGATGAATGTTTTTTGAGTGATTGTAAAATATGATTGATGTGATATAAAGTTGAAATAATTTCTATGGAAAAACGAAAAAAATAAAATTGTATTGTAGTAGGTTTTTTATTTAAATAGTAGTATAAAAATATAGATATCAAATAAAAAGTGAAAAAAGTTAAGAATGTTTTGATGTTGATGTTTTTTGGGAGAAGTGAAAATAAGGGAAGGGGTGGGGAAGGGGAATTTCAAACAAGGCCAAATATAATTTAAACTCTATCAATCATCCAAACATCTTTAATTGCCTTGGAATTCGTCCACTAAATAATAGTATAATTCAGATTCAAAAAATCGAACACCCAAACAAACTCTAAGGGTTTAAGTCTTGATCATTAAGCTCTTACATTTTTTTGTTTCTTTTCTTATACCAAAGATAAGTGTTAGTTTTTTAATTGGCTACATTCTGGATAAAACAAAAACACTTTATGTAATGATTGCGTTTTAACAGGATGGTCGGTTTTCAATTCAGAATCTTCATGTATTCAGACAATGTATTTGATCACAAGCTTCTAAAAAGATTTCCGTCAAGAGTCCTTGAAAAATCCAAGACAAAACAGTCGGTTCCTGTGCAACCATCCGAACGGGCATTTGAAGGCGTCTGGACGCCCTTCAGTGTCCACTAGATAATGATGAAGACGTCTGGACGTCAGAGCAACACCGTCCGGACGCTAGGTCAATCAATATTCAACAAGGAGTTGAATTTCAGAAGTCAACACTGTTTAGGAAGTCTCTGCAACAACGTCCGGACGATGTCCAATATTTCAAAATATTCCAAAGTTCTGTTGGAACATGGAAAGGATTTTAGCGAAGACCGTCAGGATGGTCGGTCAAGCCATCCGGACGTAAACCTATTAAAGATAGAATTGCGCTGTTTCTGAAAGGACATCGTAGAAAACCGTTCGGACGAGGCTGACTTCCATTCGGATGCTCGCCAACCAGAGCCCCGATCTCAGTAGTTTTAGGTTTCCTGTAAGCCTATAAATAGAGGGCCTTAGGCTTTTGTTTTGTACAGAATTCGAAAGTGAATTCCATAGTGCTTAGAGAGGGTGTTTAGGGAGAATTGAAGATCCGCTAGCTCTCAAGCCGTTGCCGGTGTGTGCTCAACTGTTCGTGTGAAGTCTATCTTAGGGGTTGACCCTAAGGTAAAGGAATCCATCAAAAACCCCTTTTAGGTGGAAAATCTGGTTGGGAAGCGTTCACGATGGGCTTCGTGTCAGACTTAAAGGTATGACTACTGCATAGGGTTATGTGAGTACGGGTGTCTTGTAACTAGCTTTGTTTTTGGATAGTGGATTTCTTGAGTTTGGCTGCCCCGGAGTGGTTTTTCTCTTCACAGAGTTTCCACTTCGTAACAAATATCTTGTCTTATTTAAATTCTACTTTTAAGATATAAGTTTGCACACAAACACACACATTTGGTTTAAATTATGAGTCAATAATTATTTTCAATTGGTATCAGAGCTTAGTACACTCTGGTTAAGATTTATTTCTCGAGTGTGATCTTTTATTGACTTCTTTGTTTCTAATGGTAAAATCTTGTGATATGAGTAATAATAATACTACTTCTTCTTCACATACTATGCCTACTCATAGAACTAAGTTTGTTAAGCCTGGCATGTCTACTCATTATTTGTCTAGTAGGAATCGAAATAAAAGGTACAAATCTATCCCTACTTGTCATTATTCTGGTATTATTGGTCATTATTGTCCTAACTGCTTTCAAATATGCTCTCAGAAGCCATGGGTTAAAAAGCATGTTCTTAGGGATAATGAGCCTGGTATTAGAAATCAGATCAATAATCTGTGTGATTAAGTAAAACTCATTAGTGAAAAATTAGAGAATCCTACCCTTTTTAAGAAAAATTCTGTTATGTCTAAAAAGGAAAAAGATGTCTCAAATAAACATGTTTGGGTTAAGAAAAGTGACAATCTATGTTTAGTTTCTCATACTGCTTTAAAAGTCCTAGATACTTGCTTGTGGTATTTGGATAGTGCTTGCTCCAAACATATGACAGGTGACAGGGCACTCCTCAAAGATATTCAAATGGCCAGAGGAGGAAGAATTACTTTTGGAGATGGAAGCTAGGCCAAAGTGATTGGAAATGGGCAGATTAACATTCCAGGGATAGAAGTATCTCAAAAAGCCCTATATGTGGAAGGTCTCAAGGAAAATCTTCTCAATATCAGCCAATTGTGTGATGATGACGTGTTGTCCAATTCTCTAAAAAGGAATGCAAAATCTTTGACAGCAATTGAAAGTCGCTAATGGGAGCAGAGAGGACTAGTGACAACTGTTATGGCATTCCAAATCTCTCTTCAGATTCTCAAATCATCTGCAATAAAGCTACCATTGATGAAAGTGAGCTATGGCATCAACGGTTGGGTCATTTAAACTTCACCAACATGTTCAAAATTGCAAGCAAGGAAGTTGTCAAAGATCTTCCTAAAATGAAAGATACTGGGAAAGGAGTTTGTGGTCCATGCCAGCTTGGAAAATAGACTCGTACTGCTCATAAGAAGACATCAGGTATCGTTACTTCCCGTAATTTAGAATTGTTGCATATGGATCTCATGGGTCCCACCCGAATCTTTAGTCTTAGTGGGAAGAAATGTATTCTTGTTATTGTAGATGACTATTCCCGGTACACTTGGGTTCTTCTTCTTAAGGAAAAATCTAATGCCTTTGAAGCCGCTCTGCAGTTGTTCAAAAAAATTCAGATAGAGCAAAATTGTCCTATCATGAGGATTCGCAATGACCATGGCAAAGAATTTGAGAATGCTAGGTTTGAAGAATATTGTCACTCATATGGCATTCAGCAGGAGTTTTCTTCTCCTATTTCTCCTCAACAAAATGGGGTTGTAGAGCGGAAAAAATAGAGCATTACAAGAAATGGCTCGAGTAATGATTTACTCTCCAAATCTTGCTCAACATTTTTGGGGAGAAGCTATCAATACTGCATGTCATATCATCAATAGAGTCTACCTGAGGCTAGAAACTAGCAAGACTCCATACGAGATTTGGTGAGGTAAGAAACCCACTGTTAAATATTTCTGGACTTTTGGTAGTATATGCTATATTCTATGAGACAGTTAAAATCTGGGAAAGTTTGATCCCAAAAGTGATGAAGGCATATTCTTGGGATACTCCACCAACAGTCGTGCCTATAGAGTCTATAACACCAGAACAAAAACAGTGATGGAGTCCATAAATGTGGTCATTGATTATGAGATTAGGGCACATAGCAAGGGGGAGATTTCTCAGTCCACCCTAAAGACACAACCTTCTCTTACAGGTAATGTAAGTGAGACTTCCTCTGTAGCAGTAGAGCTTGTATCTATTCGTCCTATCTTTCCTACAGCAGTAGATGTTCTTCCTGACTCAACTGATGTTGTACGTATTGAGGAAACTGATCCTACATCAGATCAAGATTCAAAGTCGATAAATCCTCCGATTGAACCCGAATCTTGGGTCAAGCTCAATCATCCTTCCAGGCAGCTTCTTGGGAATCTCAATGAAGGTAGACGGTTGAGAAGCAGAATAATCAACCCCTTTACTGAGGTTGCTGAAAAATGAAATTGACTTCTAAAATAAAGCAAATGTGTGTGTTCACAATGTGTTAACAAAATAATGTGGAAAATAAATAACACAAGATTTTTGTTAACAAAGTGGAAACTCAAGATGAGAAAAACCACTCCGAGGTAGCCAAACTCAGGATATCCACTATTCAGAAGACAAGACTAGTTACAAGATAGTAGCACTCACATACCCCTGATGCAGTGGTCGTACCTTGCACTCTAACGTGTAGCCTAACACGAACGCCTCCCAACCAGGTCTCTTACCTGAAAGGGTCTTCAATAGAATCCTTTACCTTAGGGCCGACCCCTAAGATAGACTTCAGTTTAAGCGCAACAACAGCACACACAGCAACGGCTTTAGAGAGAACAATTCAGCTCAATAACCTCACAAAATAACTCTCTAAGCACTAGTGGAATTCAATACCGAATTCTTGCAATTCTCAAGCACAGGGGCCTCTATTTATAGGCTGAGGGCTCAAATAAGCGTCTGGCTTGATAAAGCTGGGCGGCGTCCGGACGGTGGTCATAGGCCGTCCGGACGGACAACTGTACGACCGAAATTCCAAAAATTTCACTGAAGATCCTTCCTATTTGAGAGACGCATCCGGACGGTGAGGTACTGTCGTCCGAACGGTTGCACATCCGCTACAAGTAATTTCCTTATAAAGGCTTCATGCATCCAGACCAAGAGGATGGCCATTCGGACGGGTGATCTGCTGCACGCAATTTCCATATCTATCATACGCATGTCTAACCATGGTAGATTGGCGTCTGAACGGTTGAGTTTGAATTGCGAACTTGCCTTAAGGGGTAGCGCGTCCAAACAGGAATCCACGTCGTCCAGACGGTTGCGGCAATCTTCCCGTATCTGATTTTGGAAAGAAAATCTGAAGCTTGGTCGAACATTGAGAGTCGTTCGGACGGGCTGCTGAAACGTCTAGATGGATGCAAGCTGGAGCAGTTCAAAGCTTCTCAACACAGGGGAAGGTCTGGATGGGAATCCACGTCGTCCGGACGGATGATGCTTTTGTCTGAAGAGCATACGGACGGTTTGTCATGTCGTCTGAACGGCTGATGCATTGGACAGCTGGGCATCCGGACGGTATGACACGTCGTCCGGACGGCTGGCAGGGAACCAAATTTTCTGACTGGTAAAATGTGCAGAATCTTCTAGAACACTTCTGAATAGCGGAATCCCTGATAAAAAGCATCTTTACAATGAGGTGATTTTGTCCAACAGAATGCGGCCAATTACAAACTAACAGTTGCTAATAAAGTGACTTACAATTGCTATCTGGCTTAATTTGAACCAAAGAAAGTGGAGGAAGCCTTACAAGATGACAGCTGGGTTACTACTATGCATGATAAGTTGCATCAGTTCTCTCGTAATGATGTTTGGACCCTGGTTTCCAGACCATTTGATCAAAATATCATCGGCACAAAGTGGATTTTCAAGAACAAATCAGACGAACATGGCACGGTAATCTAAAATAAAGAACGGCTTGTTGCTCAAGGGTACACTTAGATTGAAGGGGTAGATTTTGATGAAACCGTTGCTCTAGTTGCCCGCCTTGAATCTATCTTGTCATCTAGGCTTCATGCTTTATCAAATGGATGTCAAGAGTGCTTTTCTGAATGGCATTCTTCAGGAAGAAGTTTATGTAGAGCAACCAAAAGGATTTATGGATCCTCACTATCCTCAACATGTCTACAAACTGAAGAAATCCTTGTATGGTTTCAAACAAGCTCCACAAGCATGGTATGAGAGATTAACCACTTATCTTCTGGAAAAATGGTTCACAAGAGGACAGGCAGATCGGACCCTCTTCATCAGAAATCAAGGAAATCTCAAACTCATTGCACAAATCTATGTAGATGATATCATCTTCGGTGCAACCTTAAATTCTCAAGCTCATGAGTTTGCTAAAGAAATGAAACAAGAATTTGAGATGAGTATGATAGGTGAGTTGACCTATTTTCTGGGGATGCAAGTCAAACAAACTTCTGAAGGGATATTTGTTTCTCAAGCTAAATATGCAAAAGATCTGGTGAAACGGTTCGGTCTGGATCGAAAAAGCCATGCTCGTATTCCCATGAGCACAAATGTCAAGATTAGTGCTGATCTAACAAGTAAACAAGTAGATCCTGCTCTTTACAGAAGTATGATTGGTAGTCTTCTCTATCTTATGGCAAGCCGACCAGATATTGCTTTCAGTGTCGGAGTTTGTGCTCGATTTCAAGCCAATCCTAAGGAATCTCATCTTACTGCTGTCAAGAGTATCATTAGGTACGTAAATGCCACTGTTAATTATGGTATATGTTTTTCAAGAGAAACAAATCTTGTGCTTGCAAGATACTTTGATGCAGATTGGGCTGGAAATGCTGATGATAGAAGAAGCACCTCTGGTGGTTGTTTTTATGTTGGTACAAATCTGATAGCTTGGATGAGTAGGAAACATGCCTCAATTTCTCTTTCCACTGCAGAAGCTGAGTATATTGCTGCTGGAAGTTGTTGTAACCAGTTATTGTGGTTGAAGAAATTACTCTGTGATTATGGCTTCACTCAAGACACTATGGTCATTCACTGTGACAATACCAGTGCCATAAATATTTCAAAGAATCTAGTTCAGCATTCTCGGACCAAGCACATCGACATCCAGCATCGTTTCATCTGTGACCTTGTCGAATCCAAGGAAGTAGCTCTTATGTTTATTCCCACAAAAAATCAATTGGCTGATATCCTCACCAAACCTCTTGATGGAAGCAGTTTGAATATCTTAGAAAAGCCATTGGTATTTGTGACATGTCCTAGACATGTCTTTGATTCATGCTCGGATAAGACTCTTCTTTTCCTCTTAGTCTCTTATGTAGGTTGCATGATATTTTTTTTATTATAAATAAAATAAAATAAAAAAATTTGGGGGAATTTGGTGCAAGGGTTCTACTACAACATCTTTCAGCTATCTCATGTATATTTATCTGTGTTGACAATTCACTGTGCTTTGATAAAATATAAATTCATATGGTTAAGTTTCTAAATCTCTGAATTTTCCTGCTGCATCTTTACTAGATTAGTTGCTTTTCTCATGCGATAAAAACTGTGCACTATCCAAGGCTCCCCTAAGATATTTTTTTTCTCTCCTCTGACTTCTAGCTTCTGGATATTTTTAATGAGAGAGATTTTTTTTGTTAAGAGGGTCAAATTAACCAACTCACTAGTTGAACCTAGAACCCATAAATTCTGGCATTCTCTCTAGGTTGCAGTACCAAGTGATAAAAGGCATTCAAAACTGAATAAAAATGGATCAATAAAAAGATCCACCGCTTATGCTGTAAATCTGTTCTTGATCTTGTCCCTAAAGAAACAGTCAGTGACCACATCATTGCGGAAATAGACGGTCACAAAAGGACGATGTAAAAGAAACTATGTTGCAGCTTAAGGAAAGTGTATCAGATGAGGGTAGTCAGGCCCTAGTAAAATAAGGTTTGACTTTTGACTGATCTAACATTGATTTTCTCTCTTGTTTAGAATATTTGGGTGTTTTTAGATAATATCAATGAACTTCATACCTTCTTGAGAAAGCTTTCACACACACACGCATTACATGAGTTAAGTTTACTGTTGAAAAAGTTCTGTCTGCAGAAAATTTTTGCTTATGGATTACTTAACTCTTTTCTATATGGTTGCATATTTTTTACTGGCTCTCTGACTGTTTTCCCAGGTTTTGTTCCATGTGTGTGCTGATTTCTCGTTGACGACCTAACCTTGTTCTTTTCTCCAATTTTTGTTTTTGGTTATGGTTTTAACTAATACTCTGTTTACCCTTTGTCATTGTGTGACAAAAAGGGGGAGTATTTTTTGGTTTTTAGACCGCAAATGTATTTCCAAACCAGTCAAGTGTTTTTATCCCAAAATGGCCAAAGGGGGAGTTTGTTAGTTTTTTAATTGGCTACATTCTGGATAAAACAAAAACACTTTATGTAATGGTTGCGTTTTAACAGGATGGTCGGTTTTCAATTCAGAATCTTCATGTATTTGATCACAAGCTTCTAAAAAGATGTCCATGAAGAGTCCTTCCAAAATCCAAGACAAAACAGTTGGTTCCTGTGCAACCGTCCGGACGGGCCTTTGAAGGCGTCCGGACGCCCCTCAGTGTCCAGCAGATAACAATGAAGACGTCCGGATGTCAGAACAAGACCATCTGGATGCTAGATCAATCAGTATTCAACAAGGAGTTGGATTTCAAAAGTCGACACAGTTTGGGAAGTCTATGCAAGACGTCCGGACGACGTAGCAACACGTCTGGACGATGTCCAATAATTTAGAATATTCTAGAGTTCCGTTGGAATGCAGAAAGGATTTTAGCGAAGACCGTCCGGACACTCGGTCAAGCCGTCCGGACGTGAACCTGATAGAGATAGAATTGCACTATTTCTGAAAGGATATCGCAAAAAACCATCCGGATTTGGCTAACTTCCGTCTGGACGCTCGCTAGCCAGAGCCTGAATCTCAGCAGTTTTAGGTTTCCCGTAAGCCTATAAATAGAGGGCCCTAGGCTTGTGTTCTGTACAGAATTCGACAGTGAATTCCATAGTACTTAAAGAGGATGTTTAGGGAGAATTGAAGATCCACTAGCTCTCAAGTCGTTGCTGGTGTGTGCTCAACTGTTCATGTGAAGTTTATCTTAGGGGTCGGCTATAATACCCGGGAAAAACACTATGCTTAAGATGTTGACGCATAAATAAATAAATAAAAATGTGCGTATGCATGCATAAGTATAAAGCTAAATTATTATTATGGTTAGTTTAAATAGAATTGTATATATGTATATAAGTAGAGAAATTGGATTAGTAAAGAAATTACTAACCAAAGTCGATCGAGCGACTCTACAGTCGATTGAGCGACTTTGGAAGCGAAGTCGATCGATCGGATATTAGAATCGATTGAGCGACTTAAAATTTGCAGGTAAATAGGATCGATCCAGTGACTTTATGGTCGATCGAGCGATTCTGGGTCGAAGTCGATCGAGGGACTTTATTATCCAGTGCTACGCAGTGTTCGTGTAAGCTATAAGTGGCAAATTTTCTAGCTTAGATTCTTGAACCCACACCATGTTCTCGGTTCCAGACGATCATAACCTCTTTTAGTTAGTCTAGTTTGTAAATTTTGGCTCCAAACCAACTAGATTTTTATAGATATTATATAATCATTACCTAAAGATGTGGAATAGTAGCCTAGGGGATTTGGGCTACGATTTTGGGTGATTGGTTGGCTCAAATCTGGCCATTGAAGTGTCTTTTTGCTGGCTTGATCTCAACCATCCAAGGTCATTATATAGAGTATGCACGGATGATCAATTTCCATGAAGAGAAGCCAAATTTCAGCTCAAACACTCTCTCTAGCATGCTGTCTTCTTCTTTGTTTTAGTGCAGCAACTTGGAGCACGAAAATATCCTTATTTTACCATGTTTTCAAGCTCCTTGTAAGCCAAAACTAAGCCTTAGATTGCTCCCCTTTTACCCCAAATCAGTAGAAATTAAGTTAGAACAAACTCCTACCTCTAGATCCAAAAACCAGCAAGCACAACTCACTTCTAGGAAGTTTATCTTGGACAGCAACTCTTCCTTCCTCCTTTGATTTGTCCAAAAGTTGGTGAGTAATCCTTTTTCTATTTTAAAACTATGATTTGTTCTTGCTTTGGTGAAATAATGATTATGTACTTATATATGTATATTGTGTAAGAGTTGTTGATATGTGTATATGGCTAACATGTTTGTGTGTGTTTACTACAAGAGGAAAATGAGTTGGAGTGAGTGAATTGTGTTTAAAGCGAATCAAGAAAATATAAGTGTAAGAATGTGTGTTGAGGTTTCGATATGTGATATATATATAGTAAGGAAATGGGTGTGTGACTTTGTAGGAATATATGTGTTTGGGTTTATTAACTTATAATATATAAATATATAGAGATTTATATCTGTGTGTTATATAGATGTGCAAATAATAAGTAGGGAAAACGAGATTGAAATAGAGAAGTAGAGTGATAGAAAGAAATATAATCATGTGGAGAGACAATGAACGTGTGTGAGATTTCAAAGAAAGTGGAATGTATGCGTGAGTATATCGTTTTACAAATATATATATATATATATATATATATATATATATATATGTATATATACGAGCTTTTTTAATTAATGGTTTATATATATAGAACTAACCTAATTATGATAATGATATTACATTACTATTTTAAATTGATAAGTGACATTCAATACCATAGTCAAAAGGACAAAATAGAAATCTCGTTATGACATTCACTTTTATATGGAAAATGATTTCCTAAGAATAAGAGTAGTGATAATAATAAAAAATATATTCGTGAGAGTCATTTTCACTAATTTAGTATTACTACATGATTGTAATTATGCAGTTGTAGAGGAAAACTTTAGAGGAGAAACTAGTAAGTATCTCTATACTTACTAAGGACGAAGCTGGTTGATTTTTCCTATAATATTATATTTACTTGTTTGCGCGTGTGGTTTTGCATGTTTTATTATTTTTAATAATCTGTCTAATAACAAGTTGTTGGATCAAGATCCATAGTGGGTACATGAGGCTTCACTTGAGTTCCTAGGTTCTCAGTGAATGAGGAGGTACCCGAAAAGAGAATGATAAATAAAAAAACTGGTGTACCACGGTCACCAGGGAAACCAAGGTTTTCAGGAGCCAAGGCTCCCAAAGAATATAATTAAAAGTTAAAGTGAGGAAGTCAAGGCTTCAAATAAAATGTTAACCGTGCCAAGGCCAACAGAGTAGTGGAAAAAAGGCAATACCTAAAACTCTGCACTTAAAACTGTCATTGCTTTATGATTATGTTTATGTTCATTTTATGTCTATGATTCGCGATCATAGATTACATTTTGCATATACATGTGACTATAAGGCCATTGCATTATGTTGCATCTATTAAATAAATCAGCACTCATATTACTATAGGAAACAGTGGACTCACTTTGGTATTTTATGTTGTTGTCTTCTCCTTGTATTGTGTGATAATTCAGGTTATGAAGAAGAAGAATATCAGGACTATCCAGACTCTTAGATGGTTCCTGATGCTGGTTTTGTGAGGCTATACTGCCTTTCTTTTTGGGAACTACCCTGTTGTAGTTCATTAGCCAAGCTCCAGACAATAATTATAATTCTACAATTATGTAGATATTTTGGCTTGTATGACTATCTTGCCCTGTGAGGCATGACTACTACTGCTTTGTATAATTATACTGACTGGCTTACTATATCTATTTTAATGTATTTCAGTAGAAGCTCTGAAGTGTCATTCCCAAGTCTTTATTATATTTATATATAATCCGTTTCCAATAATTAACTCTGATAAGTTAGTAATGTCACGTGAAAATTAAAAAAAAAATTACTTACGCTTTTGTAAAAGCGGGGCGTTACATCGGCCCTAAGGTAAAGAATCCATCAAAATCCCCTTCAGGTGGAAGATCTGGTTGGGAAGCGTTCACGATGGACTTTGTGTCAGAGTTAAAGGTATGACTACTGCATAGGGTTATATGAGTACGAGTGTCTTGTAACTAGCTTTGTTTTTTGATAGTGGATTTCTAGGGTTTGGCTGCCCCAGAGTGGTTTTTCTCTTCTCAGAGTTTCCACTTCAAAACAAATATCTTGTCTTATTTAAATTTCGCATTTAAGATATTTGTTTGCACACAAACACACACACTTGGTTTAAATTAGAAGTCAATAATTATTTTCAATAAGGAATAAGATATCCCATAAGCCAACCACAAAGTGACAAGTGACAATGGATAAGATCTCTTTTTATTTTAAGGTTCAATCTCTTATAAATTACTCTATAACCCCACCACTTATTAATTTTATCTATTGTTATTTGACCCCATCTATTTAAATTCAACTACATTTTATCCTCATATTTAACCATTTATTACCGTAGGACTTATTATTAGTATTTTATCATTCTAATTCCAGTACTCTACTTTAAACCCATTTTATTACAATTGTATAATTATAATCAATCAAAATCTAATATATGTTCCATCTTATTTAATAAATATAATTTTCTAATGCTAAATTATTTATTTAATTTATTGGGTGCTACAAAAAACATATTTATGATGTACAAATTTAAAAATAAAATGTCAGTAATAAGTGTCATTTGGTAAATAGATAGTCAACTCTAAGTCTAAAAAGTCAACTAGTGAACTTTTTGCAAAAATTCACAATATGATAGATATTTCTATTATGAGTATAATGGGCTTTGATTTGACTAAATTTGAGTTCGTTTGACCTATTTTTAGTCCAGTCAAAGTTTTAAGCTCAAATGTTAACTTTAAGTTTTTAATGGTCCGTTTGAGTGTTCGATTTTTGAAATCAGAATTGAATTCTTATTTCGTTTGCGAATTTCGAGGCAAAGAAAATGTGTTTGGGTAGGTAGTAGAGTTTAAATTCTATTTGAAATTGTGTTTAGGTGGGAGTTGTATGAGATTATTTTCTCGCGGATAACCATGGTAGGAAATGATTAGAGATATGAAAAGTTTTGTGTAATGATTGGTGTTACGAAAAGTAGTGTGGAATAATTATTGAAATAATAGTTATATATTATTAAAAAAAATTGAAAAAGTATTATTTAATTTAAATAATTATTAATGGGTTGAATGATTGTACACAAGGGTTGCTTTTGCAATCAATGTTTCTCCGTAAGTCAGCCCAAGTAGGTCCCCCTTGGAGTCCTATAGTTTTTTGAAATAAGAGGGGTATCCGGGTTGAAACTGGGTTGTTGTTCAAAAACTTGGTTTTTAAAAAAAAAAACCCGGATAGAAAACAAATTCTTTTTCGTTGCCAAACGGGCCTTAAAGGTTTAAGTCTTGATCATTAAATTCTTAAACTTTTTTGTTTATTTTCTTATACCAAGGCTAAGGGATAAGATATCCCTAAGCCAAGGACTAAGTGACAAGTGACCCTTTTTGTTTTAAGGTCAAATCTCTTATAAATTACTCTATAACCCCACCGCCTATTAAATCTATCTTTTATTATTTGACCCCATCTATTTAAATTCAACTACAACTTATCCTTATATTTAATCATTTATTACTGTAGCACTTATTATTATTATTTTGTCATTCTAATTCATTTACACTACTTTAAACACATTTTGTTACAATTGTATAAATATAATCACTCAAAATCTAATATATGTTCCATCTAATTTAATAAGTATAATTTACTAATGCTAAATTCCTTATTTACTTTATTGAGCATTACAAAAAACATATTTATTATGTCCAAATTTAGAAATAAAACTTCAACAAAAAGTTTCATTTGGTAAATAGATAGTCAACTCTAATTCTAAAATGTCAACTAATGGACTTTTTACAAAAATTCACCATATGATAGATATTTCCATTGTGAATATAATGGGCTATAATTTGACTAAATTTGAGTTCGTTTGGCCTGTTTTTTTATCCAGTCAAATTTTTAAGCTGAAAAGTCAACTTTAAGTTTTTAATAGTTTGTTTGGACGCAAGCAGAAAAAATTTTCAAATTGCTATAGTTTTCGGGTTTTTTTAAAAATTCGAATGCTTGAATACAATTCTGATTTAATCTGTGTTTAACCCGAATTTACCTTTAATTCACGCTTGAAATTCTGTATTCCTACACTGATAATATGTAAGTCAGAATCGGTCCCACGCGTCATATATCAGTCCCAATAAATGCTTGTGCTTTTCCATTCAAAAATAAAATAAAATAATTGCTTGCTTTTGCAGGTTCAGGTGTCAGTCATCAGATACGTGAACCTTGAGTGAAAACGAAGGGTGTAAAACATTCACTCCCAAACTGAAAAATGTAGAAGATTGCACCGTTGGGCAAATGGTCAGTACATGCGTTCCCATCTACACTGTCGATTTCATTTGTACAGGTTACATTTTCTCACACCCAATAAATTCATAATAGCATGGTAAACCAGGCGGTCAGATTTGGGTTTTGGTTGTGTGTTGTGTTTAATTATTAAACAAAAATTGTTTCAATCATTATTCCACACTAATTTTCATAACTCCAATCATTCTACTTACTTTTCATACTTCCAATCATTTCCTACTATGGTTTCCGTGAAAAAAATACTCTCATACAACTATTACCGAAACAACTCATTCAAAGGCCTATTTGAAATTTCCCTTCCCCTCATATTGGGGGAGGAATTTGTTTTGAGTTATTGTAAAATATGATTGATGTGATATAAAGTTGAAATAATTTATATGGAAAAAGGAAAAATAAAATAAAATAAAATTGTATTTTAGTGGGTTTTTTATTTAAATAGTAATAAAAAAATGTAGATGTCATATAAAAAGTGAAAAAAGTTAAGAATGTTTTGATGTTGATGCTTATTGGGAGAAGTAAAAATGAGAGAAGGGGTGGTGCAGGAGAATTTTAAACAGGACCAAATATAATTTAAACTCTGTCAATCATCCAAACATCTTTATTTGCCTTGGAACTCGAGCACCAAATAATAGTATAATTCAGATTAAAAAAATCGAACATCCAAACGAACTCTAAGGGTTTAAGTCTTGATCATTAAATTTTTACACTTTTTTGTTTGTTTCCTTATGCCAAAGCTAAGGGATAAGATATCCCCTAAGCCAAAAATAAAGTGACAAGTGGCAATGGATAAGATCTCTTTTTATTTTAAGGTCCAATCTCTTATAAATTACTCTATAACCCCACCACTTATTAAATCTATCAATTGTTATTTTACCCCATCTATTTAAATTCAACTACATTTTATCCTTATATTTAATCATTTATTACCCTAGGACTTGTTATTAGTATTTTATCATTCTAATTTCATTACTCTACTTTAAACCCGTTTTTATTACAATTGTATAATTATAATCAATCAAAATCTAATGTATGTTCCAACTTATTTAATAAATATAATTTACTAATGCTAAATTCCTTATTTAATTTATTGGGCGTTACAAAAAACATATTTATCATGTCCAAATTTAGAAATAAAACGGTAGCAAAAAGTACCATTTGGTAAATAGATAGTCAACTCTAATTCTAAAAAGTTAACTTGTGGACTTTTTACAATAATTCACCATATGATATATATTTCCATTGTGAGTATAATGGGCTTTGACTTGACTAAATTTGAGTTCGTTTGACCTGTATTTGGTCCAGTCAAAATTTTAATCTCAAATGTCAATTTTAAGTTTTTAATGGTCCATTTGGGTATTCGATTTTTTAAATCAAAATTGAATTATTATTTGGTTTGCGAATTTCAAGGCAAATAAAATATGTTCGGGTGATGAGTAGAATTTAATTCTATTTGAAATTGTAGGAAATGATAAGAAGTATGAAAAGTTGTGTATAATGATTGGTGTTATGAAAAGTAGTGTGGAATAATGATTGAAATAATAATTATTTATTATTAAAAAGTAATAAAAATTATTATTTATTTTAAATAATTATTATTTAATTATTAATGGGTTGAATGATTGTCCACATGGGTTGCTTTCACAACCGATATTTCTCCGTGCGTTAGCTCAAGTGGGTCCTCCCTGGAGTCTGGTAGTTTTTGAAGTAAGAAGGGTATCCGGATATTTTTTTTCTCAGGTTGAAACCGGGTTGTTATTCAAAGGAGGGTGTTAGAAAAACACCTGGTGCACACCCCCCTCTCACATGGAATATGTGAGTATGTTTGGATGAAAGCAGAAAAGGCTTTGAAGTTGTTATAGTGTTTGGGTTTTTTTGGAAATTCGGATACTTGAATACAATTCTGATTTAACCCGTGTTCAATCCGAATTCACCCTCAATTCACGTTTGAAATTTTGAATTCCAACACTCATAGTACGTCAGTCAGAATCGGTCCCACGCTTCATATATCAGTCCAAATAAATGCATGCTTTTGGAGGTTCAAGAGTCAATCATCAGACGCATGAGCCTTGAGTGAAAACAAAGGGTGTAAAACATTCAATCCCAAACTGAAAAATGTCGAAGACAGTACCGTTGGGCCAATGGCAGGTACATGCGTTCCCATCTACACTGTCGATTTCATTTGTACAAGTTACATGTTCCCACACCCAATAAATTCATAATAGAATGGTAAACCAGGCGGTCAAATTTTTGGATTTTGGTTGTGTTGTGTGTACATCGGATTGTTGATGGACAAAATTTGACTGCCGAGTTTACCGTCAGCAAAACGTGTAAGAGCTTAATGATCAAGACGTAAACCCTTAGAGTTTGTTTGGTTGTTCGACTTTTGAAATCTAAATTCAACTATTATTTGGTGCGCAAACCTAAAGTTGTTTTGAAAACTAAAAGATCAAACCTTAAAACCCTTAAAGCCTAAAAGTAACATTTAAGCTTTAAACTTTGACGAAACCAACAATAGGTCAAACAGACTCAGCTTTAGTTGATTCAAAGACCGTTGTACTCACAGTAGAAAGATCTATCATATGGAAAATAATTTGTAAAAAGTCTACCGATTGACTTTTGACTTTGAAAATTGACTATTTAGTGACAAGTGGCACTGTTTGTTAAAGTTTGACCTCTAAATTTAGACATGATAAATATATTTTTAACGCTTATAATTACTCAGTATAGTATATATACAGTTAATACTTGAATTCTATGAAATTAGATGTAATACCCGAGAAAGACAACCCACTTAAGTTATCAAATTATGTGCATAAATATAAGACTTAAGAATTGCTCTTAGTCTAATTGAGTTATATAGTTATGCATGTAGAGAGTTGGATCAGTAAAGTGAAGTTGATCGAGCGACTTCCTGGTCGATCGAGCGATTATAGGTCGAAGTCGATCGAGCGACTTTATTTTCGATCGAGCACAATTGTGGGGTTAACCATCCGCACAGGTGAAATTATGAGTTCACCATCTCAATATATAATATCGTGACCTCAGTAGTATAAGACTCACTGGTTTTCACAAAGAACCAACTTTTCCTTTGTCTTACGTTCACAATAACAGCACCCATTATTATAAACTTCTGTTTCTTGAAAACACATGTAGCTGATAAAGTAAACACCAACTTTTAAGAAAACATTAAAGTATACTATGCAGTTGAGAACATATATAGAAGTTCCAATCTTTTGGAAGCATCTACATATAGACCCATCAACGATAATACTTTTAATGGGTGGCTCAAACATACATGCATGCTATCACTCCATTATGGGCTCACGCATACACGTAGGCCTTAAGCTAGAAAACAGTGGCATCTTGCTTAACTATACAAAGACCCCAGCATTTCCAATTCTGGACAATGTGACCATCTATGTACATCTAGGCTCAATGCTTTTAAATCAGTTATGCAAACTATTATGAAAACAACTATAGGAAACCCATAAAAGCAAACTCTATAATGCACCCAATAAAATACATGAATATTATTGAATACAACAAAGATGCCGGTCAGGGATGCAAGTCCAATGGTCTTCAACCAAGTTGTGCCATAGGGGATGCAAGCCCATTGGTCTTCAACCAAAGTTTTGCCATTGGCGATGCAAACCCATTGGTCTTCAAAGTCGTGCCATAGGGGATACAAGCCCATTGGTCTTCAAAGCCGTGCGATAGGGGATACGTACCCATTAGTCTATAAAGCTGTGCCATAGCAGATACAAGCCCATTGGTCTTTAAAGTTGTGTCATAGGGGATACAAGCCCATTGGTCTTTAACCAAGCCATGCCAAAGGGGATGCCAACGCAAAGGTCATTCACAAACAATGCTTTATGCTCAAAACACTATATTTTGCCCAATTTCATGATCAAGCTTTTGACAAATAATATTCTCTAAAATCCGTAAACAAATCTGAAAAATAAAGAGACTTCCAATTTTAACAAGTGTGTGTGAACAATGTGCAATAAAATATTAAATGCGGAATTAAAGGAGACAAATATTTTGTTGACGAAGTGGAAACTCAATTAAGAGAAAAACCACTCTGGGGCAGCCAAACCCAGGATATCCACTATTCAGAAGACAAGACTAGATACAAAGTAGTAACACTCACATACCCCTGATGCAGTGGTCATACCTTGCTCTCTAACGTGTAACCCAACACGAACGCCTCCCAACCAGGTCTCCTACCTGAAGGGCTCTTCAATGGAATCCTTTACCTTAGGGCCAACCCCTAAGATAGACTTTGCAGCTGATCAAATCACACACTGGCAAAAGCTAGAGAGCTAGCAGATCTTCAATATCTCCCTCAACAACCTCTCTAAGCTGTAAGGGATTCACCACCGAATTCTGTGTAGAATGCATGCCTAGAACCCCTTATTTATAGGCTTTAGAAGGCCTAAATGGAGTCTGAGGCACGCGCGTCTGGACGGGAGCCTTGGCCGTCCGGACGGGCAACTTTTTCCTTGTCTAGAAAGTAATTCTAGAATTTTTACAAGGCCGTCCGGACACTTCTATTGTCCATCTGGATGCTCAATTTACAGCATTTTTTTCTAAGCTTTCCAACGACGCCAATTTTGTCCCAATCCGATATTTGAGTAAAAGGTTATGACCAAAATACCGGAGGGTGTCCGGACAGCTTAACCGAGCGTCCAGACGGTCAACTGCAACCGCCTTTTCGAAGTACCACTGAAAGCTTCCCTAACAAGGCCGCGTCTGGACGGTGTTGCCCTAGCGTCCAGACGGTTGCACTTTGGCTGCATGTAATTACCATAATAAGGCTTTGAGCGTCCGGACCCTAAAGGCTGACGTCCGAACGGTTGAACTGGTGCACGCAATTTCCATATATGAAGCTTGATCGTCTGGACCATGAAGACTGTCGTCCGAACGGTTGAACTTTGTATTCACGTCTTCCCTTATAGAGAACATCGTCAGGACGGTTGCAGCCGTCTTCCCATAACTGTGTCTTGAGGCAGAAACCCTAATACTTGTCAAACACTAAATGGCGTCCGGACGGTATTGCCACATCGTTCGGACGGATGCACTTGAACACGGGGATCTTCTCGAACTCTGAAGAGCGTTCGGACGATTTACCATTACGTCTGGATGGATGCAACCTTGAATTGTTCGAAGCTTCTAGACACTGATGGGCGTCCAGACAGAAAGATCTCGTCGTCCACACGGATGTTGCTGACTAATGAGCCTCCGGACGAAATACCATGTCGTCCGGACAGCTGATAGGGAACCGAAATAAACTTCCTTGAAAACTTCACAGAATCTTCATGAAGGCCATAGCTCAAGAGTAGACTTTGGATAAAGCAGCATCCCTGTGAAAGCAGCAACATTACATAGAAGTGATTTTGTCCAACAGAATGCAGCCAACACAAAAACAAATAAAATTAAAAATCGAAATTTGACTTCTAAAAATAAAGTGTGTGCAACAAGTGTCAACAAAAATTAAGCACAGTGGAAAGTAAAAGACAAACAGATTTTTGTTGACGAAGTGGAAACTCAGTTAAGAGAAAAACCACTTCGGGGCAGCCAAACCCAGGAATTCCACTATTCAGAAGACGAAGCTAGATACAAGATAGTAACACTCACATGTACCGATGCAGTGGTCGTACCTTGCTCTCTGAGGTGTAACCCAACACGAACGCTTCCCAACCAGGTCTCCTACCTGAAGAGGTCTTCAATGGAATTCCTTACCTTAGAGCCGACCTCTAAGATAGACTTCAGATGTAGCACAACACACTTGAAACAGCTTCAGAGGATCTTGAACTTCTCTGAGCTCTTGTGGAATTCAATACCGAATTCTTGCAGTTCTCAATGCCCAGGGGCCTCTATTTATAGCCTGAGGTGCAGAATGGGCGACTGCTGTAATATGTACGGATGCCGTCTGGTAGGTGAACTTGGGCCGTCCGGACGGACAACTGTGAGACAGGATTTTCCGAAAATTTGCTGAAAATCTTTCCTGTTTAAAAGCCGCGTCAGGGCGGTGAGACACTGACGTCTGGACGGTCGCACTTCCACTGTAAGTAATATCCATATAAGGCTTAGCGTGTCTGGACCAAGGGGGATGAACGTCCGGACGGAAATTCTTCAACACGCAATTTCCATATCTTCTATGCGTGCGTCCGGACCAAGAGAGGCAGACATCCGGACGGTTGAAGTCGAATCGGCAATTTCCTTAACTGATGAGCGCGCATCCGTACCAAGGCTAACTGACGTCCGTACGTTGATATTTGAATTGCAATTCTTGCCTTAAGGAGAGGCGCGTTCGGACGGGATACCACATCGTCAGGACGGTTGATCGATCTTCCCTTTATTGGAACTTGGAAAGAATCTGAGACTATTCAAGTATTGATAGGCGTCCGGACGGACTGCTGCGATGTCCGGACGGATGCAAGCTAGAACAGAAGCTTCTTGATACAGTGTAGGGTCCAAACGGAAAATTAACGACGTCCTGACAGATGATGCTGGTCTGTCTGGCATCCGGTCGGGATGATCACGTCGTCCGGACGGATGGATTAGTGGATAGATGGGCATCCAGACGGGATGACACGTCGTCCGGACGGCTGACAGGGAATCTGAAATCTTCTATCTTTTTTGCAGTGCAGAATCTTCTGAAAATGCTCTGACAAGTGGAATCCCTTTTTACAGCATCTTTATACGTAAGTGATTTTGTCCAAACATAGAATGAGGCAAAAATACTAACAAACTCCCCCTTTGGCCATTTTGGGACAAAAATCACTTGACCGGTTTGGAAATACATTCCCGGTCCAAATCGAAAATTACTCCCCTTTTTTGTCACAAAGGGACAAAGGGTAAAATAGAGTAATGAGAAAACCACACAACAATTACTCCCCCTCAAAGTCTCAAAAGTACAAGGGTAAACAGAGTAATAATATCCACAAACAAAAAACTTTCTAAAATCCAAAACAATAGGAAAATAGTGAAAAGTTTCCAAGTGGCTCAAAATAGAGGAACATAAATCCTCCAAGTACCAAATCCTGTTGATCCATTGAAATCAAGTAACAGAGAGAAATCCGTAAAAGCTGGATTTGTACTACTTCGGCTTCAGGAAGCCCGTAACCATGAACTGAAAATCCTTCAATCTCTTGATTTTGCAAAGCCTAAAACTGGTTATCCGCAGAATGACATCCTCTAAGCAACTGGTCTGCAAGATAACTGAGGAGAGTCACCACTGAACCTCAAACTGATGCAGATCTAAGGGAATGCTACGGAATGCTCTAGATGAACTAGGGGGAAAATCTCATCTTAATCCTGAGACCTTTGGAATTTGAACATCCAACTTCAACAACAGTCAGTTTTCCAAAGGATCCATCTTGTTAGTATTTTGGCCTCATTCTGTGTTTGGACAAAATCACTTATATGTAAGGATGCTGCAAACAGGGATTCCACTATTCAGAGTGAAGTCAGAAGAATTTCAAAGTTCCCTGTCAGCCATCCGGATGATGTGTCATCCCTTCCAGACGCCCATCTGTCTACTGCTCCATCTGTCCGGACGATGTGTCATACCGTCCCGACTCCAAACACTCCAGCATCATCCGTTCGGACGACGTGCTTCTTCTGTCCGGACACTTCACTGTATCGAGAAGCTTCTGTGCCAGCTTGCTCCGTCCGGACGTTTCAGCAGCACGTCCGGACTCCTATCATTTCTCGAACGGTTCACTGATTCTTTCCAAGTTCCAAGAAAGGGAAGATCAATCAACCATCCGGACGATGTGGTATACCGTCCGGATGTGTATCTCAGTAAGGCAAGAATCACAGTTCAAAATGAACCGTCCAGACATCTGGCAGCTGTGGTCCGAACACTGGTGCATCGTATATGGTAACTGACGATTCGACTTCAACCGTCCGGACATCTCCCCCTTATGGTCTGGACGCACACGCATCAAATATGGAAATTGCGTTTTGAAGTTTAGCCGTCCGGACGCTCCTGCCCCTTGGTCCGGACGCGCGAAGCCTGTTATGGAAATTACTTGCAGCCGACGTGCGTCCGTCTAGACGATCGAGCCATCACATTCGAATGATGTTCTTATACAGGAAAGATTTCTCAGCGGAATTTTCGGAAAACCCTGTCGCACAGTTGTCCGTCCGGACGGTCATGGTCCACCGTCCGGACGGCTCACAGGCTTATTTTGCCTGACGCCCATTCTGACCCCCAGACTATAAATAGGGGTTCTTGGGAACTTAGAGCTGCAAGAATTCAGTGTGAATTCCATTAAAGCTTATAGACGTGTTATTTCCTCTAGAGCCATTTTTCAAGTGTGCTGGGCTATAAATCGAAGTCTATCTTAGAGGTCGGCTCTAAGGTAAGGAGTTTCATTGAAGACCCCTTCAGGTAGGTGAACCTGGTTGGGAAGCGTTCGTGTTGGATTACACGTCAGAGATCAAGGTACGACCACTGCATCGGTACATGTGAGTGTTACTATCTTGTATCTAGCTTTGTCTTCTGAATAGTGGAATTCCTGGGTTTGGCTGCCCCGGAGTGGTTTTTCTCTTAACTGAGTTTCCACTTCGTCAACAAAAATATCTGTGTCATTTACTTTCCGCTGTGCTTTCATTTTTGTTGACACTTATGCACACACTTTGTTTTTAGAAGTCAATTCAATTTTTCAATTGGTATCAGAGCTTGGTACACTCTGAGAAGATTAATTTCTTGAGTGTTTTTATATTTGACTTCTATCTTTATTATGTCTCAAACTCTTAATTCTGTTCCTGCCTTTGATGGCTCGAACTATGGCTATTGGAAGGCATGTATGCGGTTCTTTTTGAAATCTATTGACTGTTGGGGTATTGTTGAGACTGGTTGGACTAAACCAGAGGATACAACACTTGAACTAGTCCCTCAAAAGAACGCTCGTCTTTCAAATGACAAAGCCCTCCATGCTCTATGCCAAGCACTTTCTCCATCTGAATTCGCCAAAATTTCAAATTGCGAATCAGCCAAAGCAGCATGGCAAATTTTGGAAACAACATATGAAGGCACAAAACTTGTAAAATCTGCCAAACTTCAGATGTTGATTTCAAAATTTGAAGAAATTAAGATGTTAGAGGAAGAGACATTTGGAGAGTTTTACTCCAAAATAAGTGACCTAAGGAACCATGGTGAGTCTTCGGAAAACTATCTTGGATGTAAAACTCATCCAAAAAATTCTCAGATCTTTGCCCGAGCGTTTCAGGATTAAGGTAACGACTATTGAGGAAAGCAAGGATCTTGAAGAAATGAAGATTGAAGAGCTGGTTGGATCTTTTGAAACATACGAGCTGTCTCTGCCCCCGGTCAAGAAATTAAAGACCATTGCTCTTAATTCTTCCAAGAAGAGGGTAGAAGCCTCCTCCGAAGAAGAATCTGAGGATGAAGAAAAAGCTGTGGCAATGCTTGCCAAAAATTTCAGAAGACTAATGAAAGATGATCGGTTCAAGAAGAAGTTTTCTGAAAAAGCCAAGCAACCTCTCAGAGAAGCTGAACCAGAGGATGAGAAAGATCCCAGAGGACCCCGATGTTTTGAATGCTCAGGCTATGGGCATATCAAGGCCGATTGCGGGAATCTCAAGAAGGGCAAGGGGAAGGCTTACAATGTGACTCTCAGTGATGAGTCCGAAGAAGATGCTCCAGAGTCTGACAAATTTCTGGCTTTTATGGCCCCTTATGTTGAAGAAGAAGACTCATATTATTCGGAGCATAGTGAGAATGAGGTAGAGCTCAAGGAAGCATACAAAACTCTCTACAAAGAGTTTGAGAAGCTGAGGGAAGGCCGAAAGTAGCAAGTTAATGATCTAAACAGTCTGCATACTGAGAAGAGCTCACTGCTGCTCAAGATACAGGAGCTAGAGGAAAAGCTACTTGAGACACAGCTCCAGCTAGAGAGAGTCACTGATGAGAAGTTGACTCGTATGCTGTCCATCCAGAAGAGCCCACATGACAAGACTGGTCTCGGGTATGTATCTTCCTCTTCTGATATTCCTTCTTCCTCGAAGACTGTGTTTGTGCCTCCTACAGTCCCAGAGCTTCCTCCAGTTATTGAAGATAAACAGAAGGAAAAGGTCAATGATGATGTTCCAGGCACTCAGCAGCCTCATTCCATCAGAAGACCTCCTATTTGCCATCACTGCGGTCTCAGTGGGCATGTACGGCCTCAGTGCTCCCTCTTGAAAGCACAAAAGGCCAAAGCCAAGAAAGAAGTGCCTAGACAAGTTCAGTATGGCACTGTACCTGTAATTCAACATCAGACTCCTTGGCATCAAGCACCATGGGGACAAGCACCAAGACATCAGTTCCAAGCCTCTTGGTCTCATGCTCCTCAGCATCAGCGGCCTCAACAGCGGTTTGTACCAGCCAATCAGAGTGGCACTTACAAGAGCAAACCCAGGCATTTGAGAAGCCCTCAAGAGCAATACATCTGTGAGCCTCCTGTTTGGATGCAAAACATGATGGAGTGGATGATGCAGTCTTGTCAGCCACCACCCACTAGAAGGCAGACTTGGGCTGAGAAGGACAGTTACCCCAGGAGGGGGAATAGGCGCACCTAGCAGATTCAGGTGTTCATGCCTAGGATTTGGTTCCTAATCCTAAGGCATCAGGTTTGATTACTAGCATATTTTCCTTGTCATATTTATGTGCTAGTTATCTAGGAACCAGTTGGTTGTGACCCCTTGTGTTTTTCTTGAAAAAACTTTGCAGGTATTTTTGGGGAAGACAGAAAAAGCAGGTCGAGCGACTGTTTTTCTGTAGTGGCATCTCTGAGCACACACAAGTTTGATTGTACCTTAGCATATGATGTCATTCTCCATATTGCTTGTTATGTTGGTTTATTTCTTTTATTAAAAAAAAATAAAAAATAAAAAAATAAAATTTTTGGGGAGAATTTGCAGGATATTATTTCTCTTGGCTTATTAGATATTGCATGCATTCTTGCCTAATATCTCAATTCGGTATGCATTGATTAAATACGCTTAGATATAATTGAGAGTTTTGACTATGCTAGCCAAGTGTTTTTCCTGTTTATGCAAAAAGTAGGATAGCTTCTTTCCTCATGCGATGAAAAAGTGCACTATCCCAGGCTCCCCTAAAGGTACATCTTTCCTTCTCTGACTCTTTACTTTTGGAAATTTTGGATAAGAGAAGAAGTCCTTGATTAGATGGCCAAATTGACCACAGGCTAGTTGAACCTAGCATCTATAAATTCTGGCACTCCCTTCAGTTTGCAGTACCATAAGATTCGAGCAGCAATTCATAAAAAGTTATGTGCTTTAAATTTTTTTAATCACTGCTTATGTGCTTAAATTTACGTTGCCCTCTATGAGCAAGTAAAAAATTATATGTGCTGTATCTTAGGGGGAGTGTATCAGATGAGGGTGTCTAGGCCCTAGCAAGCTATAAGGTTTGACTTTTGGCTAATCTGTCTCGGATTTTCTCTCATGTCTAGAAAATCTAGTTGCATTATGTCATGTCTTGGATAGTCTTACCTTGTGGGAAAAGAGTGTCCACACACACACACGCATTGCTTGAGTTGAGTTGCCTATTTGATTTTTATATGATCAGGAAAAATTATGTGTGCTAATTGAAATCTCAACTTCCTTTTATATCTCTGTGTATTTCTGAGATGCTCTCTGATTGTGTTATTAGTTGATTATGCATGCGTATTCTGACATTGACTTGAGAAAATTTGATCTCTGTAAATTCTTCTCAGCTTTTATGGTGTTTCAGTGTGGAGCGTCCGGACGGTCTACATTGATGTCCGGACGGACTGGTGGTCCGAACGGTTCTCCCTTGGAGTCCAGACGGAGATGGAGCCCACATGTCCGGACAGGACCTGACGGAGTCCGGACGCGTGCTGTCATCATTGTCCGAACGGTCTCTTTATATCGTCCGGACGTGCGCGACCTTTCTGCTCCTTTCCGAGGCAGCGAGCGTCCAGACGTCATCAATCCACCATCCGGACGGGGACCCCACAGCGGCTATAAAATGCCCAGATCGCCGATTTCTCTTCATACCCCACAAAATCAGAAGTTTTGGCTATTTGTGAGTAAGGTTGGCTTTAAGTTTTTGGTTTTTTGCATATATCTCTCATATTTTAGGTATTTTTCTAGTCTTTCTCTCTTCAGTTTTCTTTAAACCTGTTAGAATGTTATTTATTTTTGGAATATGAGATGCATATATCTGCCATGCTGAAATTTCTTGGACTTAGTTGATATTATTTTTGAAGTCCTTTTACTACTGTTATTCTGCCAAATTTGTGTTATCCTAACAAGAATATTTTTTGGAATATTTTTCTTTGGAAATTCTTGTTGGATCTTGTGCAGAATCATGTCTGGCGGCAGTCCACCCCGCAGGGTCCGTTAGAGGCTTGTGGAAGATAGGGCTGCAATCCAGGCCAAAATTATGGACCGCTTTTCCATTGTTGAGCAAAACGTGCTTCGGGCTGATATCATGGTGCCACCACTAGACAACATACTTGACATCATTCAGACCTACAACTGGGGATATCTCCACAGCTGTTCTTGTGTGGTGTACACTAGATTGGTCAAGCTGTTCTACGCCAACCTGGAGGTGGTACAGGATGATGATCGTGGAGTAGTACTTCAGTCCTCCGTTGCAGGCCATCTCATCACTATTGATCCTCAGGTCATCAGTCACATCATCCGAGTCCCAGTGCTCGAGATTTTAGCCAGCCCCTACAATGAGGTAGTGCTTCCTCCATCCCTGGATGATCTCAGGGAATTCTTCCGTGCCGTTCCCCAAGGTGAGGAGCGATCTACTGCCATTAGGATTGGTGCCCTTTCATCCTCCCACCGCATGTTGGCCAAGATCGTTCAGCAGAATATTTGGCCGGTTGCCCGGCGCAGTGATCTGATCCTGAAACGGGCCCAATTTTTCTATGCTATTCACCTCTGCTTGCCTTTCTGCCTATGCAAGCACATTTTGGGGGTTATATTAGAAGCCCGTGATGAGAGCACTGCTGGTCTCCCTTTTGGCCGCCTCCTTACTCAGATTATTCTTCAGTCGGGCATCAATGTCAATGGCGAACCGCTGATGAAAATCCAGCAGCCCATCAGCAAGCGGACTTTGGTGAAGTCTAATGAGCAGCTGCGGAGAGATGACTCCGATGATGAGGCGCCTCCACCTGTTGCTATGCCAGTCAGCTTTCCAGATATGGCTTCATCCTCACATACTGTACCGCCATCTGAGCCAGATCAATCATGCTCAGATTATGGAGGCTCTTGCTGCACTTCAGGGAGGGATGAGCAGCTTGCAAGTGTCTATGTCCTCCATGCAGCAGTCTATGAGTTCCATGCAGCTTGCTGTGCACTCCATCGACTGGTGCATGGAGCAGAACCAGCTGGACCCTCAGGAGTGCCTGAAGTATCATCACCCTAGCAGCAGTGATGATGAGGATGGTGCAGATGGGATTTTACCCATGACTGAGGATGTTTGATTCCCTCTTATGTTTTTTGTAGTTTTTTTGTTAATTTTGAGACAATTTCTGTTTGTGGTTAAAGCTTTTTGGATATATATTACTCTGTTTCCTGGGTCCTTCTGAGACCGTTAGGGGGAGTAATTTTTATGACAGTTAGTTTTTATTACTCTGTTTTCCCTTTGTCCCTTTGTGACAAAAAGGGGGAGTAATTTTTATTTTTGACCGGGAATGTATTTCCAAACCGGTCAAGTGATTTATGTCCCAGAATGGCCAAAGGGGGAGTTTGTTAGTATTTTGGCCTCATTCTATGTTTGGACAAAATCACTTATATGTAAGGATGCTGCAAACAGGGATTCCACTGTTTAGAGTGAAGTCAGAAGAATTTCAAAGTTCCCTGTCAGCCGTCCGGACAATGTATCATCCCGTCCGGACGCCCATCTGTCTACTGCTCCATCCGTCCGGACGATGTGTCATACCGTCCGGACACCAAACAGTCTAGCATCACCCGTCCGGACGATGTGCTTCTTCTGTCCAGACACTTCACTGTATCGAGAAGCTTCTGTGCCAGCTTGCTCCGTCCGGACGTTTCAGCAGCACGTCCGGACGCCTATCAGTTTTCGAACGATTCACTGATTCTTTCCAAGTTCCAAGAAAGGGAAGATCAATCAACCGTTCGGACGATGTGGTATACCGTCCGGATGCGTATCTCCGTAAGGCAAGAATCGCAGTTCAAAATGAACCATCTGGACATATGACAGCTGTGGTCCGGACAAGACCTGCAAGCTACTGCCACAAGTCAAGCAGGTATGGGTCAAGAAGGATGAGACCATTCACCTCTTGAGGGGAAGTGGACTCACCTAGTAAAGGTGAAGTCTTCCCATGCCTAGGATTTTGGTTCCTAAATCCTAGTGCATGTCAGGTATGTTTGCATTGCATCGTTTATCATGTCATATCTTATTCATGCCTTGCATTCTATTTGAGGAACCTTTTTATTCTATCCCTATATTTTCTCTGGTTTTCTTGAGAAACATCTGCAGATATTTTTTTGGGGATGACAGTTAAAGCACGTCGGGCGGCTGCTTTTCTGTCTTGGTATTTCTAAACCTCTCTCCATGAGGACAGGTTTGGTTTTACCTTACATGTTGGGATTAGATATCATTTCCTTTTCCATAAGCATGTCTTTGTTGTTTTTTTTTTCTGTCTCACTTCTCAACAAAAAAAAAAAAAAAAAAATTTGGGAGAAGATGCGGAACTTTATTTCTTTCTTTTGATAGCTTTTCAGATATTGCATGTGTTTTTGCCTGATATCTCCGTTCATTGTGCATTAATTAAATATGCTTATATATGATTGAGAGTTTATGCATGATATCTGCTAAGTTTTCCTCTTGCATCTTAATGATAGATAGTTACTTTCCTCATGCGATGAAAATGTGCACTATCTAAGACTCCCCTAAGGTACATCTTTTCCTTCTCTGACTATTTGCTTCTAGAAATTCTAGATAAGAGAAGAGGTCTTTGATTAAGATGGTCAAATTGACCACATGCTAGTTGAACCTAGAGCCTAAAAATTCTGGCACTCTTTAGGTTGCAACACCATAAGAATCAAGCAGTAAATAATATGCATTATGCGCTTTTAAATTGTATATTCATGCTTATGTGCTGAATTTGCTATATGCCTTGCCCTCTACGTGCAAGTAAAAAAAATTTACTATCCTTCATGGTACAAGTAAAACAATTAGGTGTTGCATCTTAACTTTTGGCTGATCTTTCATTGATTTTCTCTCTTGTTTGGAAAATCTGGTTGTTTTTTTGTCATATCAGTGATTTCATACCTTATTGAGAAAGTCTTCACACACACACGCATTGCATGAGTTAAGTAATCTATTTAAAATTTCTATCTGCAGGGAAATTTGTGCTTATTGAATACTTAACTCTCATTTATATTTTTGCATATTTTTGCAATGCTATTTGACTGCTTTATCAGTTGATTATACATACGTGTTCTGAAGCTAACTTTTGTAAAAAATATTTTTCTGCATATTTTCCTCAAGTTTTAGATTTTCAAGTGTGAAGCATTCAAACAGATCTATTCTTCGTTCGGACAAGTGCAGTCTTACCATATGTTGACCTAGCAGTTGCCATCCGGATGGTTAAGTGACACATCCGGACCGGATCTCTACAAGTTTAAGACTTGCGTCTCTTTCTCTACCATACACACATCTTTGCATTTTTATTGATTTATCATGGCATCTTGTGTGTTTTTCTCGTGGATTTCTCCCGAGATTTTGGCATTTTTCGCACATCTCTTTTCATCCCATGATCTTCATTGTGTCTTCCGTTATTCATTTAAGTCTTTGTGCTTTTAGAATATTGAAATATTTGTTGGGATATTTTCTTGAGATAGTGTGCATGAAAATCCTTCTCTGTTTGTGTGTTGGGCTGATCTTGATATATTTATGCCTTATGAGTAGCTGCATTGCTTATATTTCTCTTTGGCATCCATTTGACAGCCGTCTTAAATACCACATTATTTTTGGAACTAATAGGATCTAATGGTATTTTTGGAGGTATTTCTAGTTGGTTTTGATTCAGGAATATGACATCCAGCTGCTCCCAGTACAATGTTTGACAGATGTGAAAAATTGAATTGACTTCTAAAAATAAAGTGTGTGCATAAGTGTCAACAAAAATTAAAGCACAGCGGAAAGTAAATGACACAGATATTTTTGTTGACGAAGTGGAAACTCAGTTAAGAGAAAAATCACTCTGGGGCAGCCAAACCCAGGAATTCCACTATTCAGAAGACAAAGCTAGATACAAGATAGTAACACTCACATGTACCGATGCAGTGGTCGTACCTTGCTCTCTGACGTGTAACCCAACACGAGCGCTTCCCAACCAGGTCTCCTACCTGAAGGGGTCTTCAATGGAATTCCTTACCTTAGAGCCGACCTCTAAGATAGACTTTAGTTGTAGCGCAACACACTTGAAACGGCTTCAGAGGGACGGAATATTTTTCTGCAAATTTTTCACCAGTTTCAGATTTTCAGTGTGAAGCGTCCGAACGGACCTATTTTTACGTCCGGACGAGCGCAGTCTTGCCGTAAGCTAACCTTACAGTAACCGTCCGGACGGTTAAGTGACAAGTCCGGACGGGATCTCTACAGGTTTAAGACTTGCGTCTCTTTCTCTGCCACACACACATCTCTGCATTTTTATTAATTTATCATGTCATGTTGTGTGTTTGTCTCGCGAATTTCTCCCAAGATTTTGGCATTCTCTGCACATTTCTTCTCATTCCATGGTATTTGCTGTATCTTCCTTTGTTCTTTTAAGTTTTTGTGCTTTTTAGAATATTGGAATATTTGGTGATTGGAATATTTTCTTGAGATATTGTGCATGAAAATCCTATTATGTTTGTGTGTTGGGCATCCAATTAACAATGTCATAATACCACTTTCTTTTTGGGACAAACAGGATCTAATATTTCTTTGTGGTGTTATTTTTGGAAATATTTATGTTTAAATCTTTTCAGGAATATGTCATCCAACAGCTTCCAGCACAATATCTGACAGATGGATCCTTTGGAAAAATGACTGTTATTGAAGTAGGATGCTCAAATTCCAAAAGTCTCAGGATTAAGATGAGCTTTTTCCCCCTAGCTCATGTAGAGCCTTCCGTAGCATTCCCTCAGATTTGTATCAAGTAGAGGTGCAGTGGTGAATCTTCTCATTTATCTTGCAGACCAGTTGCTTAGAGGATGTCAATCTGCGGATAACCAGTTTCAAGCTTTGCAAAATCAAGAGACTTAAGGTTTTTCAGTCCATGGTTCCCGACTTCCGGAACTAGAAGCTGAAGTAGTACAAATTTCTCACCGTTACTTGATTTCAGTGGATCAACAGGATTTGGTACTTGGAGGATTTTTGTTGGTCCACTTGCAGACTCTTCTCTATTTTCCTAGTGTTTTGGATTTTAGAACGTCTTTGTTTGTGGATTCTGTGTAATATGTTTACCCTTGTTCTGTTGAGACATCAAGAGGGAGTATTTTATTACTGTGGTCTTTCTATACTCTGTTTACCCTTTGTCCCTTTGAGACAAAAAAGGGGGAGTATATGTTAGTGTTGGACTGGGAATGTATTTTTAACCCGGTCAAGTATTTTTTGTCCCAGAATGGCCAAAGGGGGAGTTTGTTAGTTTTTGTGTTGGCTGCATTCTGTTGGACAAAATCACTTCTATGTAATGTTGCTGCTTTCACAGGGATGCCGTATATTTTAGAGTCTTCAGATATTCAGAGTTTATTTCTTTGATGAGGGAAGAGCCTTATTATGACAAGTTGCAAGTGTCACAAGTTTCAAGAAGGCTATTACAGTATTCAAGAAAAATTCTGTGCCGATTCCTACTCAAAGAAGTCGGATCCCATGTTTCCATCAAGACGACCCAATCTAAGAGTCCAGACACTCATCAGTCAGCAACTTAAGTCCGCACGAGCTGGCAAAACCGTCTGGACGCCCATCAGTGTCTAGAAACTTTGAACTATTCAAGGTTGCATTCGTCCGGACGTAATAGCAAATCGTCTGACCGCTATTTGAAGTTCGAGAAGATTTTACCATTCCAGTGCATCCGTTCGGACGACGTGTCGTACAGTCCGGACTCTCAACTGTGTAAACATCATCCATCTAGATGACAAGAACTTTCCATCCGGACCTTCCCCTATGTCGAGAATCTTCGAACTGCTCCATCTTGCATTCGTCCGAATGTCTCAGCAGCACGTCCGAACTCCACTCAATGTTCGATCAGCTATGGGATTTCTTTTCAAAACACAGATATGGGAAGGCCACTGTAACCGTCTGGACGATGTGGATTCCCGTTCGGACGCGCTCATTCATAAGGCAAGTCGTGCATTCAAAATCAAGATGTCTGAACGTTAGTTTTCACGGTCCGGACGCTCAAGCTTCATATATGGAAATTGCGTGCATCAGATCAACCGTCCGGACGATAGATTCTATGGTCCGGGACCACCAAGCCTTGATATGAAAATTGCATGCAACTAAAGTACGACCGTCCAAACGACAGTTCAACACCGTCCGGGTGCGGCTCAATTCAGGAAAGAATTTTAGCGAAATTGGGAAAGCCGATTGCACAGTTGTCCGTCCAGACGCCTTATGTCTACTGTCCGAACGGCGCCTAGGTATATCAAGCCAGACGCTCATTTGAACTTACAGCCTATAAATATAGGGCCCTAGACTTGAGAATTGTAAGAATTCGATATTGAATTCAGTAATGCTTAGAGAGTTATATTTTAGAGTTATTGTGTTGAGTTAGTCTCTCTCAAGTCGTTGCCAAGTCCTGTTGCTGTGCTGAAACTGAAGTCTATCTTAGGGGTTGGCCCTAAGGTAAAGGATTCCATTGAAGACCCCTTCAAGTAGGTGACTTGGTTGGGAGACGTTCGTGTTGGGTTACACATTAGAGTTCAAGGTACAACCACTGCATAAGGGTATGTGAGTGCTACTGCTTTGTCTTCTGAATATTTGATATCCTAGGTTTGGCTTCCCCGGAGTGGTTTTTTTCTTAATTGAGTTTCCACTTCGTCAACAAAATATCTGTCTTTTTATTTTCTGCATTGTGATATTTTGTTGCACACTATTGCACACACTTGATAAATTAGAAGTCCAATAATTTTCAATAAGCAATAATGACTGGAAGAATGTTATCTGTCTCTAAAAATGAAATTTTTCGATTACTTGGAATACGAACTCGGGGTTCATATGGGGTCTCCATAATAAGAGTGGATGATGAAGGAGCCTCGGTGCTCACTTTCTCGCCTTTTGCTAGGTGTAAAGCTTTTGGGGCCTCAATTTCCTCCTCCTTCCTATTTTCCACGTGAGTTTCGACCACTTCTCCATTTTTCATTGTGGTGATGGCTTGCACATGATAAGAAGTACTCTCATCCACCATGTAGTGTCCATCAAGATTGGCCACCTGCTGACTTTGAAGCTCATCTTCTTCTCTATTGAGGTGGCTAATGATTTGTTCAACATGAGCTTCCATCTTGGCTTCTATCTCAGCGAAGAATTGAGGGGTATATTGTTCCATCTTGTTTATAAATTTCAACAGCTAATCTTGAAGGTCAAAATCCAAATGAGGAGATGGTATGGCTTGAGACTGCTGTTGTGGAGACCGGTATGTGGAAGAACGCTGCAGTTATCCTCAAATTCAACACAATATGGAGATGATTGCCATTGCTGGTGGGGAGGATTGAAGTTAGATGGTGGATAGACCGCTTAATTGTTGAACTGCGAATTGGCTTGATAGTGCAGTTCGTGACACTGTGGGGCTGAATTTCCTGTGGCTTGATCATGCCAAGAGAAATTATGATGGTTTCTCCATTCCGGGTCATAATAATCTGAGTAGGGGTTATTTGCCGGTCTAGAGAGAGCCTCTGGCTCTAAATCAATGTGATCACCCAAAGTGAGTTTGATAACCTTCATAGGGGTCCCTAGCCATGCGCTCTTTGCAGTGCAGTAGCTTCAGTACTACTGATCTGGGAAGGTGCGCTCGATCGCAGACTGCTGGATGCGTTGGACCTGCGTGAGAAAAACTAAGAGAAAAAGAAAAAAAAAAAACTAAAACCAAAATTAGAAACTGAAATTAAGAAAAAAGTAAATAAAAAGAAACAAGAAATAATTAAGCTAGATTTAATCTTTGAACCTTGAAAAAATGACGACTTGTAATTTAACCGTGTGTGTGTGCACAATGTATAACAAAATAATGTAAAAGCAGAATTTAAATGACACAATTATTTTGTTAACGAAGTGGAAACTCAGTTAAGAGAAAAACCACTCCGGGGCAGCCAAACCTAAGAAATCCAATATCAAAAGACAAAGCTAGTACATAGACAGTAACACTTACATACCCGATGCAGCGATTGTATCTAGCACTCTAACACATAACCCAACGTGAACGCCTCACAACCAAGTCTCCTACTTGAAGGGGTCTTCTATGGATTCCTTTGCCTTAGGGCTCCTCTCAAACATAGACTTCAATTAATGAGCATAGCAACAGCACACAACAGCAACGGCTTGAGAGCAAACGGATCAGCACAATATCTCCAAAAATATACTCTCTAAGCAATAAAGAATTTGAAAAATAAATATATGACTTCTAAATACCAAGTGTGTATTCGTGTGCAACAAAATATCTTAAATGCGGAAAATAAAAGAGACAATATATTTGTTGACGAAGTGGAGACTCTGTGAAGAGAAAAACCACTCCAGGACAGCCAAACTCAGGAGATCCGCTATCCAAAGACAAAGCAAGTTAAAAAGTACTCGTACTCACAAAACCTATTGCAGTATTCATACCTTTAACTATAACATGAAGCCCATAATGAACGCTTCCCAACCAAGTCTCCTACTTGAAGGGGTCTTTGATGGAATCCCTTACCTTAGGGCCGACCCCTAAGATAGACTTCACACGAACTGTTGAGCACACACCGGCAATGGCTAGAGAGCTAGCGAATCTTCAATTCTCCCTAAACACCCTATCTAAGCACTATTGAATTCTATAATGAATTCTTCCAAATAACAAGCCGAGAGCCCTCTTTATATAGGCTTTACAAATCCTATTTCAACTCAAATTCGGACTCTAACAAGTTGGCGTCCGGACAGAAGATAGCCTCGTCCGGACAGTCTTCTGCGACTGCCTTTCTAGAATAGCTCGATTCTTCCCATAACAGATCCACGTCCAGATGGCTTGGCCGAGCGTCCGGATAGTCTTCACTGTCACTCCTTTCTACATCCGTAAAGAAAACCTGAAATATTCTGGAACGCTAGGTAGCGTAAGGACATGTTGCCACGTCGTCTAGACGTCTTGCAGAAACCTCCCAAATAAGTGTCGACTGAAATCCAACTCTGTGTAGAAATTGGAGAAGCTTGACCTAGCGTCCGGACGGTGTTTCCCTGACGTCCGAACATCTTCAACGCTAAAGCTTCTAGACACTGCAGGGCGTCCGGACGGTTGCACCAGAACTGGTTGATCTGATGTGGAAATTGCATGGAATCTTCATGGACATCTTCTAGAAACTTGTGACTAGTCACATGGCTTGAAACGAACACTGTCCATATAACTTGAAGACATTGAATAAAACCGATAAACCTGTTTAAAATGCAACTGTTACATAAAGTGTTTTTGTCAACCAAAATGTTGCCAACATAAAATACTAACAAACTCCCCCTTTGGCCATTCTGGGAAAAAAAAAATTGACCGGTTTGGAAATACATTCCCGGTCCAATATTTCCCCTTTTTGCCACAAAAGGACAAAAGGTAAACAGAGTATAAGAGAAAAACCATAACCAAAAATCAAAACAAAAACAAGAGAATAGAACAAGGTTAGGTCTTCAATAAGAAATCAAGACACACATGTATCTTAACCTGTGAAAACAGTCAAATAGCTGGTCAAAAATACACAAGCATATGGAAAAGAGTTAAGCACTTAATAAGCATAAATTTCCCACATGTAGAAATATTTCAATAGTCAACTTAACTCAAGCAATGCGTGTGTGTGTGTGTGAAGACTTTCTCAATAAGATATGATCTTCGCTGATAAGATTTAAAGCAACTGAATTTTCTAAAAAGAGAATTTCACAGTTAGATCAGTCAAAAGTCAAACCTTATCTTACTAGGGCCTAGTCACCCTCATCTGATACTCTCCCCCTAAGAAGCAGTCTATTTTGAATTTTACTTGCACCATGAAGGACAAGATATATAGCTGAATCAGCACAGAAGCAATGAAATTATTCATGTAACAATAAGCTCAGAAGTATAACTGCTTTTTTCTTTGAGGTGCTGCAACTTAGAGAGGAAGCCAGAATTTCTAGGGCTAGGTTCAACTAGCGAGTTGGTCAATTTGACAATCTTAGCACATAAAAAATATCTCTAAAAGAATTTCCAGAAGCAGAAAATCAAAGATGAAAAAAAATGTACCTTAGGGGAGCCTTGGATAGTGCACATTTTCATCACATGAGGAAAGCAACTATATAGTAAAGATGCAGCAGGAAAACTCAGCTCATATCCGACTTAGAAACTTAAGCATATAAATGTATATTCTATCAAAGCACAGAGAACTGTTAAAATATATAAATATCCATGAGAAAGCTGAAACCTTTAGAAGAAACCTTGCCTCAAATCCCCCCATTTTTTTAATTTTTATTTTTTGAAAATAAAAGCAGAAAAACAACATGCGTAGAAAATAAAAGACAATTAGTCGAAGCGTGTAGGGTAAAGGCAAACCTGACCTCAGGGAGAGAGGTTTACCTATACCAAGATATAAAATGAGTCGCCCAACGTGCTTTTTCTGTCATTCCTATGAAATACTTGCAGAATTTTCTCAAGACAACAAGAGAAATTATATAGGGTAAAAAATGGTTCCATAACAAACATGCAAAGCATGTACAGGATATGACAATATAAAAGATGCAATGCAAGTGTACCTGACATGCACTAGGATTTAGGAACCACAATCCTAGGCATGTGTGACCTCACTTACTAGGTGGGTACGCTCCCCCTTGGGAAGTGAGTGTGCCTATCCTGTCCTCCATCCTTCGGCTGCAGTTCTATATATCTGATCGAACTCCACATAAAGCTGCTAGCAATGGGCAATTCTTAATAGGATGGATCCTTTTTAGGCGTCTATGGCTTTTCCTTATGATGCTGAGATTTGTTCTTCTTTTACAACCAAGCCTGTTTTATAGGAATAAACCTTTGTTGTTGTCGTTGATGCCTTGGAGCAGGATATCTTGCATGAGGTCCAGACTTTCTAGGTGGGTCCTTTTGAAGCTGAGGACCCCTGGGTTTGACATGACTATTAACTCTACATTGGTGACATATGGGAGTTTTGTGCATTGGTGGAGCATACCTTGATAGTTTCTTCTGAGCCTGATGCTTCCTAGGAGGTCTGGTTCTAGTAAAATCTTTCTTTGGCAACTCCTTCTTCACTTTAGACCTTTGAACAAGTACGTGTGGGCACTTGGGTCGAATGTGACTGCTCAACCCACAGTGATGGCAAATAGGGACAAACTTTTGAATGAGTTGTCTCCTATGTGGAGGAACATATTTTGTCTTGGAATGTTCTTCAACATCTTTTTCCTTCGTAGGAGCATTCATCTTATTCCAAGTTCTTGGGAATTTTAACTTAACACAATTTGGTCTAATATGTCCCACCATCCCACAATGTTGACATGTAGGTAGGCTTCTCTCTGTAGAATGCTTAGATTTCGCAGGTGTAGTATTATCATTCTCATAAGAAACTATAATAGCCTTACCTTTGTCAATCTAAGGCTCTGAACCTGAGGGCCTCACAAACACAGTTCTGGAAGTAGAGGCAATGTTGGAGGAATTAGTAGCTACATACCCGAGACCAGTTTTGTCAAATGATCACTTCTGACCTGTCAACATCTGAGCTATCTTGTTGTCTAAGAACTTCTCCAACTGTAACTGTGCATCCATCAGTTTATCTTCCAAGTCTGTGATCTTCTTAAGTAATGTGTCTCTTTCTGTTTTCATAGCGTTCATTTGCATCACCTTCTTTTCATTGGACTCTCTCATCTTTATGAGTTCCATGTACAAGACACAATATTCCTTTTTCAATTTTTCGTCACTGTGCTCAGAGTAGTGAAGATCGTTTTGGTCTTTATGTGGAGCCACACAGGCTAGAAAATTCTTAGTAGATTCTTCTTCTTTCTCAGACTCATCACTGAGAGTTGCAATGTAGGCCTTCCCCTTAGCCTGCTTAAGATTTGCACATTCAATTCTCATGTGCCCAAAGCTAGAGCACTCACAACATCTATGACCTCTAGGATCCTCCTTATCTTCTTCTTCTGGCTCAGCTTCACTGGGAGTTTCCCTCAGTCCTTCAATGAATTTATCAGTCTTCATCAATTTATTGATCCTGTTGACGATCATGGCTAATTCATCTTCTTCTTCATTGTCTGAGTCTTCATCTAATGAGACTTTACTTTTAGTTGCTTTGAAGGCCATCCCCTTTGCTTTTTTGACTGAGGGTAGGGAATACTCATAAGTTTGAAGAGATCCCACCAACTCTTCAATCTTCATAGAATCTAAGTTCTTGCTTTCTTCAATAGAAGTCACTCTAATCCTAAAACGCTCTGGCAAAGACCTTAGAATCTTTTTTATGAGTTTTACATCAGGCACCCTCTTCCCAAGAATCACCATCAAGTTTCTCAAGTCATTGATCCTAGTGTAAAACTCATCGAATGTCTTATTCTCTAACATCTTAATTTCTTCAAATCTAGAAATCAACATCTGGAGCTTGGTAGATTTAACAAGTTTGGTGCCCTCATATGTTGTTTCTAAGATTTGCCATGCTTCTTTAGCGGATTCACAATTTGAAATTCTTGCGAATGCAGATGGGGAAAGCGCTTGACATAGAGCATGGATGGCTTTATCATTGGAAAGTCGCGCACTATTTTGAGCCACAGATAGTTCAGTAGTTGTAGCTTCTGGTTTAATCCAACCAGTTTCTACAATTTGCCAAACATCAATAGATTTTAAAAAGAAGCACATACGAGCTTTCCAATACCCATAATTCGTGCCATCATAGGCAGGAATGCAATGAAGAGATTGAGACATTATAAAAAATAGAAGTCAAAAAGATCACACTCAAGAAATAAATCTTAAACAGAGTGTACCAAGCTCTGATACCAATTGAAAATAAATAATGACTTCTAAATTACCAAGTGTGTGTTCGTGTGCAACAAAATATCTTAAGTGCGGAAAATAAAAGAGCCAAGATATTTGTTGACGAAGTGAAAACTCTGTGAAAAGACAAACCACTCCAGGGCAGCCAAACCCAAGAAATCCACCATCCAAAGACAAAGCAAGTTACAAAGCACTCGTACTCACAAAACCTATTGCAGTAGTCATACCTTTAACAATAACACGAAGCCCATTGTGAACGCTTCCCAACCAAGTCTCCTACTTGAAGTGGTCTTTGATGAAATCCTTTACCTTAGGGCCAACCCCTAAGATAGACTTCACACGAACTGTTGAGCACACATCGGCCACGGCTAGAGAGTTAGCGAATCTTCAATTCTCCCTAAACACCCTCTCTAAGCACTATTGAATTCTATACTGAATTCTCCCAAATAACAAGCCTAGAGCCTCTTTATATAGGCTTTACAAATCCTATTTCAACTCAAATTCGGACTCTAACAAGTTGGAGTCTGAACGGATGATAGCCTCATCTGGACGGTCTTCTACGACCGCCTTTCCAAAATAGCTCGATTCTTCCCATAATAGGTCCACGTCCAGACGGCTTGGCTGAGCGTCTGGACGGTCTTCACTGTCACTCATTTCCATGTCCGTAAAGGAAACCTAGAATATTCTGGAACACTGGGTAGTGCCCGGACGTGTTGCCACGTCATTTGGACGTCTTGCAAATACTTCTGAAATAAGTGTCGACTGAAATCCAACTCCGTGTAGAAATTGGAGAAGCTTGACCTAGCGTCCGGATGGTGTTGCCCTGACATCCGGACGCCTTCAACGCTGAAGATTCTAGACACTACGAGGCGTCCGGACGCCTTCAAAGGCTCATCCAGAAGGTTGCACCGAAAATGGTTGATCTGACTTGAAAATTACGTGGAATCTTCATGGACATCTTCTAAAAACTTGTGACTAGTCACAGGGCTTGAAATGAACACTGTCCATATAACTTGAAGACATTGAATAAAACCAACAAACCTGTTTAAAATGCAACCGTTACATAAAGTGTTTTTGTCAACCAAAATGTTGCCAGCATAAAATACTAACACAACCCAACAACAGAGAATATGAGCAATAGAACACATATTAACTCACATAAATCCAAAAATAATTAATCCCTAAAAATCTATTATTTTAAGCATAAAAACATAAAAGGAATCAGTAAAAGGTTAGAGAAACATACCTAGGGTGGAGAGAAATTACAAAAAGACAAGAACACGTGAGAGAAGCATGTGAAAAGACAAAAACAATCGTACAAACTGACTAAAAAATCAAAAGAGAGGAAGAGAATGTCGTACGGCGTAGGGGGAATGCGATTTAACCCTCAAGGGTCCCCGTCCGGACGTATTACTAATGTCGTCCGGATGTAGTGCCACATAAGAGATCGCACTAAAGCGCACGTCCGGACAAATCTGCCTCACCGTCCAGACATACAGAACCACCGTCCGGACGCTTCACACAAAAAGCTAAAAAAACAGAGGAAAAAGAGAAGAAAAATATTTGCGAAAAATAATTTTCAAAACATGCATGTATAAAAATCTGATAACGCATTTCAATAGCATTTTAACCCTGATGCCAAAATACAACAGAGAGTTAAGTAATTAGCTAGCGAAAAATTTCCCGGCAGAAGAATATTTTAAATAGTCTACTTAACTCATGCAATGCGTGTGTGTGTGAAGACTTTCTCAGTAAGGTATGATCTTCGATGATATAATTTAAAGCAACTAAATTTTCTAAAGAGAGAATTTTCATAGTTAGATAAGTCAAAAGCCAAACCTTGTCAAACTATGGCCTAGTAACCCTCATATGATACTCTCCCCCGAAGAAGCTGCTTTATTTTGATTTTTACTTGCACCATGAAGGACAAGATATATGGCTATAGTAGCATAGAAGTAGTGAAATTTATTCATGTAACAATAAGCTCAGAAGTATAACTTCTTGTTTCTTTTTGGTGCTGCAATTTAGGGAGGAAGCCATAATTTTTAGGCCTAGGTTTAACTAGCGAATTGGTGAATTTGACAATCCTAGCACATAAACAATCTTTCAAAAGAATTTTCAGAAGCAGAAAATCAGAGATAAAAAAAATAAAAAATAACTAAAAAAAAAAAAATGTACCTTAGGGGAGCCTTGGATAGTGTACATTTTCATCGCATGAGGAAAGCAACTATGAATCAAATAGATGCAACAGGGAAACTTTGCAGATATCAAGTATGAACTCTCAGTTATATAAATGCCAATTATAATTAATGCACCAAGAACTGAGAAACCAAGCCCATCGTGAACGCTTCCCAACCAAGTCTCCTACTTGAAGGGGTCTTTGATAGAATCCTTTACCTTAGGGCCGACCCCTAAGATAGACTTCACACGAACTGTTGAGCACACATCAGCAGTGGCTAGAGAGCTAGTGGATCTTCAATTCTCCCTAAACACCCTCTCTAAGCACTATGAAATTCTATACTGAATTCTTACAAATAACAAGCCTAAAACCATCTATTTATAGACTTCGAAAACCCTAATTCTAGACAAACCGAACGGAAGTTAGCCTCGTCCGGATGGTCTTCTGGGATCGCCTTTCCAGAATAGCACGATTCTTCCCATAATAGAACCACGTCCAAACGACTTGGCCAAGCGTCCTGACAGTCTTCACCGTCACTCCTTTTCGCATCTGTAAAGGAAACCCAGAATATTCTAGAACGCTGGATAACATCTGGACGTGTTGCCACATCTTGTAGAAACTTTCAAAATAGTGTCAACTAAAATCCAACTCCGTGTAGAAATTGGAGAAGCTTGACCTAGCGTTCGGGCGGTGTTGCTCTGATGTCTTCAACATTTAAGCTTCTAGACACTACGGGGTATCAAGATGCCTTCAAAGGCCCGTCCGGACGATTGCACAGGAACTAGTTGATCTAACTTGGAAAATACATGGAGTCTTCATGGACATCTTCTAGAACTTTGTGACCAGTCACATGGCTTGAAACGAACATTGTCCATATAACTTGAAGACTTTGAATATAACTGATAAAGTGTTTTTGTTATCTAGAATGTTGCCGACATAAAATACTAACAGAATTCAATACCAACTTCTGTAAATAATACATGCCTAGAGGCCTCTATTTATAGGCTGCAAAAGACCTAAATCTACTCTAATTCGATTTTCTCTAGGTGGCATCCGGATGCAAGCTGAGGTCATCCGAATGGTGTACTGTGCAATCGGCTTTCCCAAGAAATTCTTTCCTGAATAAGGCCGCCTCCGAATGGTGTTGCCCTAGCGTTTGGACGGTTGCACTTCAACGGCACACAATTTCCACAATAAAGACTGGCTTCCGGACGATTGCAATTCTTCTCCACATCTTGCCTTATCAAGGATAGTGTCCGGATAGTGTAGACCTGACGTCCGAACGGTTGCAGCTGTCTTCCCATATCTGTCTGTGAAGGAAATCCTTTTACTTGTCAAACACTGACGGGCGTCCGAACAATATTGCCACGTTGTCCGAACGGATTCATTTGAACACTAGATTCTTCTGGAACTCTGAAGAGCATCCAGACGTGTTGTTGAGATGTCCGGACGGATGCAAGCTTGAACGGTAGACACTGATGGGTGTCCGAATGCAAGTATGGGCCGTCCATCCAGAAGCTTGGGATCTAATTTCTTCTGACTTGGAAACTGCACAGAATCTTCTTTGAACTTTAAGAAGCACATTTTTGAGACGAAGACTCTGAAATAAATGGCATCCCTGATTATGTATCAACATTACATAAAAGTGATTTTGTCAACTAGAATGCAGCCAATCACAAACTAACAAACTCCCCCTTTGTTCATTCTGGGACAAAAATCACTTGACCAGTTTAGAAATACAATCCCGGTCCAAAACAAAAAATACTCCCCCTTTTGTCTCAAAAGGACAAAGGGTAAAATAGAGTATAGAAAAACAAGCTAAAAAAAATTACTCCCCCTTAATGTCTCAGCAAGACAAGGGTAAACAGAGTGAATAAAACCCAGAGTTATAAAAGTTTACAAATATCCAATAACCTGAAAAAATTGTCTCAAAATAAGGAACAACACAACAACAACAAAAATAAGTGAACAAATCACTCAATCATCCTCAAGATCCAGTTTCTTGAGGTAGCATCTGATATTGATATGATTTTGCTCAACACGAATACCCATAGTAGTGACCTCCCGCTAAATGGAAAGCATAGTATCAAGAATGCGGGAAAGCATAGCATCAGTGGTGGGAGGATGTGGAGCAATTTGAGAAGATGAGGCTGTAGCAATATCATCTTGAGCTGGAGGAGAAGCTCCTTCCTGTTGATCCTCAATTTGCAGCTGAGCATTAGATTTTAGCACTGCATGCTTCCCAAGAGTATCCTTAGTCTTTTCCTTCGGCTCCATAGTAGGAATGTCAGGAACAACCTAAAAGCTAATTCTCACGATTAAGCAAGCAAAGGGGAGACTTGTCTGATGCTCATCATGCATCCCAAGCATAGTGAGCACAATGTGATTGCAGAGACAAAAGGGAATCCGCTGAATCAAAGCATATAGAAATCTGGCTCTCTTGTAGACTAGCTCACTCCTCCGAGTTGTGGGCCATAAATTGTGCTGCATAATTTTTGTAAGAAGACGATGCAGTGAGGAAAAGATGCAAATCCTAATAGAGTGAGAGACTCTATCCTGTGCTTCTGAGGATCAAAAAACATGAATAGCTCCTCCATGGTAGGGGAAGCCACGAAATCTGGGAAAGGACAGCCCTAGAAAGGTACTGGATCAATCTTGATTGAAAAATAAAGTGACTTCTAATTTAATTTGCGTGTGTGTGTAACGTGTAACAAAATATTGTAAAAGTGAAATTTAAATGACACAAATATTTTGTTTGCAAAGTGGAAACTCAATTAAGAGAAAAACCACTCTGAGTTAGCCAAACCCAGGATATCCACTATTCAGAAGACAAAGCTAGTTACAAAGCAGTAGCACTCACATACCCTTAGGCAGTCGACGTACCTTGAACTCTTAAGTGTAACCCAACACGAACGCCAAATATTGTATATTTGGACCCCTTAATTTGCCTTTTTTAAAGCTTTAGGTTTACTATTTTTTAATTTCTTGGTTAGTTTTGGCGTTTCAGTGTTTTGCAGGACTTTGAGATAAAATGCAGTATTTCTGTGGTGTTAGTATTTTACATTGGCAACATTCTGGTTGATAAAAACTCTTTATGTAACGGTTGCATTTTAATAGGATGGTTGGTTTTCAATTCAGAATCTTTATGTATTCAGACAATGTTCAAATCAAAGACAAAAACTAATCACAAGCTTCTACAAAATGTCCATGAAGAGTCCTTGCAAAATCCAAGACATAACAGCCGGTTCCTGTGCAACCGTCAGGACGTGCCTTTGAAGGCTTCTGGACGCTCCTCAGTGTCCAGTAGATAACGATGAAGTTGTGTTGATGTCAGAGCAACACTGTCCGGATGCCAGGTCAATCAATATTCAACAAGGAGTTGGATTTTAGAAGTCAACACTGTTTGGGAAATCTCTGTAAGCCGTCTGGAAGACGTGGCAACACATCCGAACGATGTCCAGTATTCCAGAATATTCCAGAGTTCCGTTCGAACGCGGAAAGGATTTTAGTGAAAACCGTCCGGACGCTCGGTCAAGCCATCTGGATGTGGACCCAATAAAGATAGAATTATGCTGTTTCTGAAAAGATATCACAGAAAACCATCCGGACGTGGCTAACTTTCGTCCAGACGCTCACCAGCCAGAGTCTGAATCTCGGCAGTTTTTAAGGTCTCTTTAAGCCTATAAATAGGGGGCTCTAGGCTAGTGTTTTGTATAGAATTCGGTGGTGAATTCCACTGTACTTTGAGAGGGTACTTAGGGAGAATCAAAGATCCGCTAGCTCTCAAGCCGTTTCCGTTGTGTACTCAACTGTTCGTGTGAAGTCTATCTTAGAGGTTGGCCCTAAGGTAAAAGAATCCATCAAAAACCCCTTCAGGTGGAAGATCTGGTTGGGAAGCGTTCACGATGGGCTTCGTGTCAGAGTTAAAGGTATAACTACTGCATAGGGTTATGTGAGTACGAGTGTCTTGTAACTATCTTTGTTTTCGGATAGTGAATTTCCTGGGTTTGGCTGCCTCGGAGTGGTTTTTCTCTTCACAGAGTTTCCACTTCGTAACAAATATCTTGTCTTATTTAAATTTCGCATTTAAGATATTCGTTTGCACACAAACATACAAACTTGGTTTAAATAAGAAGTCAATAATTATTTTCAATTGGTATCAAAGCAGGCTACGCTTCTGTTTTAGATTTATTTCTTGAGTGTGATCCATGACTTCTTCTAACATAAATCTTCCTGAGTTCTTTGAAGATGATTTTTATGATTTCTCTAAAGATACCCTTTTGATAGGTAAACTCTTTAAGAAATCCAATAGAGAACTCAAGAAGATTAAGCAAGAAAAAGAGTCTTTGTTTTTATAATTATCTGAATCACATGTTTTGATTGACTCTTTGAAATCTTAGAATACAATGCTTTTTGATACTGTTGATGCACTAGAGAATAAATTAAAAGAATCAGAGGATCTCTTGAAAAAATACTCTACTAATAATTTGAAAAGCATGCTTTGTATTCATACAATTATTTCTAACAAGCCTGATTTAAATGTTAATGATTTAAGTACTTCTACTTCACATGCTTCTGATTCTGAATTAGATTTTGTTGATATTAAGCCTGTGATAGAAGATACGGCTTGTTTAGATAATTCTTGCTCTACTAATCTTGTGATGCCTAACTCCAAGGAATCAGGAATACAAGGTAAGTTTATTCCTAAGTGTCATAATTGTAGGAAGATTGGTCATATTAGGCCAAATTGTTGTTTGTTGAAATCTCACAGGCCTTGGATTAAGCGGGATGCTATGAGGAAAAGTGAAGATGAAGAGTCTTCCTCATCAAAATATTTCCCTCCGCATAGGAGACATATAAAAGGTAAGGGCAATATTGTTTGTAAGAATGATAAGCATATTTCTGCAGAGAAAGTTAAGCAGCATTCCAACAAAAGAAGCCTGCCCACCTGTCATCACTGCGGCATCACTGGTCACATCCGACCCAAATGTCCACAACTCCAAGCTCAAAAGAAGAAGGCACAGAGGAAGTTGCCTACTAAGACCACATCAGGTGCTATACCTTCGACGGGGCATCGGGTTCCATGGCATCAACGGCAACAACAACGGTTTGTTTCGAAGAACACATCAAGGCACTACGAGAAAAAGGCACAAAAGCCCGATAGCAACCATGCCTATGAAAGGTTGCTGAGCTTCTTACAAGGGATGCTGAGGAGAATGGATAGTACTAGCAATACCCGATCACATCTACCACGGGTACACCAGGGTTAGGTCAGAAAGGATGAGACCATTCTCCCCTTGAGGAGGAGTGGACTCACCTAGTATAGGTGTAGTCTCACCATGCCTAGGATTTTGGTTCTTAAATCCTAGTGCATACCAGGTATATTTGCATTGCATTGATTGTCATATCTTATATATCCTATTTTTTCCTTGCATTCTGTTTGAGGAACCACCTTTTCTATCCCTAGATTTTCTCTTGGTTGCTTTGAGAATTTTCTACAGGTAAATTCTAAGGATGACAGAGAAAGCACGTCACTGCTTTTCTATTTTGATATAGTCAAACCTCTCCCTGAGGTCAGGTTTGCTCTTATCTTACATGCTTGGACTAAACTGTCTTCTTCTCTGTGTAAGCATGTTTTTGTTGTTTTTCTATTTTATTGTTTTCAACAAAAAAAAAAAAAATTGGGGGAGAAGATGCAGAATTTTTATTTTTTTGAGAGTTGCTTTTCAGATATTGTATGTGTTTTTGCCTGATATCTTAGTTCATTGTGCATTAATTGAGTATGCTTATATATGATTCAGAGTTTTTGTCTGATATCTGCTAAGTTTTCCTATGCATCTTAATACTAGATAGTTGCTTTTCTCATGCGATGAAAAATTGTGCACTATCCAAAGCTCCCCTAAGGTACATTTTTTCTCTGTGACTTTTAGCTTCTGGAAATTCTAGTGAGAGAGATTTTTTTTTTGCTAAGATTGTCAAATTGACCAACTCGCTAGTTGAACCTAGAACCCATAAATTCTGGCATTCTTTCTAGGTTGTAGCACCAAGTGATAAAAAGCATTCAAAACTGAAAAAAAAAAAATAATATATATGGATAAATAAAAAGATCCATTGGTTTTTTTGCTATAAATCTGTTCTTGAACTTGTCCCTATAGAAACAGTCAATAACCAAATCATTGCAGAAATAGACAGTCACTATAGGACGAAGTAAAAGAAAAGTGCTGCAGCTTAGGGGGAGTGTATCAGATGAGGGTGGCTAGGCCCTAGTATAATAAGGTTTGACTTTTGACTAATCTAACATTGATTTTCTCTCTTATTTAGAAAATCCGGTTGCTTTAAATCATTTCAGTAAACTTCATACCTTATTGAGAAATGTTTCACACACACACACACATTGCATGAGTTAAGTTTGCTATTGAAAAACTTCTATCTACAGGGAAATTTTGTGCTTATTCACTCTTAACTCTCAATTATATCTTGGTAAATTTTTGAAATGTTATTTGACTGTTTTATCTGTTATTTATACATGCGTGTTCTGAAGCTAACTGATGTGAATTTTAATTGTACTCGCAAGTGCACGAATCGTTTGCAATAAAGGGTTTTGCAAGTGCAAGGTTGATCCCACAGGGAATTGTGTTCTTGAAAACAAATTTATGACTAAATTAATTAAATCTTAACCTAGTTCCAAAAAAACGTTTGATTTTTTATAAAAAGAAAAACAACATAAAGTAAATAAAGTAAAATAAAACAAAAGAAAAGGTACTAAGGTTTTAGAATCCACACCCACCAAATCATAGCAACATATTCTCATGTTCATCAATACACATCCGAAGTTCTCACCATACAACTCTTATGTATGTTCTACTATGCTTAAAAAAATCATTAAATCATTCAATGAATCCGTTCTTTGCACAAATCACTAAAGATATCCAGTTTAAACCAAATCATCAAATGTATCCGTAGAACGAAACACAATGAATATCCAACGTTTTGATAAATAAAAACCGAAGCAATCAATTATGTGAAATTATCTCAAATCATCAAATGTATCCTTGAATCACAAAAGATATCCAAGAATCATCCCACAAATTGAAAAGAAGTAAAACATTGAAAAAATTAAACCAAATAAAATCGGATAGTATAAACTTACATGAAAATATTGTTGCTCTTCAATGGTGAGTTTGTTACTATTTTAAACATTGAAAGTATTTTTTGCCAATAGTATAAACATTGAAAGTATTTTTTGTTTTTGGAACGGGAATATATTTCCAAACCGGTCAAGTGTTTTTTGTCCCAGAATGGCCAAAGGGGGAGTTTGTTAGTATTTTATATTGGCAACATTCTGGTTGACAAAAACACTTTATGTAACGGTTGCATTTTAACAGGATGGTTGGTTTTCAATTCAGAATCTTCATGTATTCAGACAGTGTTCAAACCAAAGACAATAACTAATCACAAGCTTCTACAAAATGTCCATGAAGAGTCCTTGTAAAATCCAAGACAAAACAGCCGGTTCCTATGCAATCGTCCGGACGTGCCTTTGAAGGTGTCAGGAAGCTCCTCAGTGTCCAACAGAGAATGATGAAGCCATCCGGACGTCAAAGCAACACCGTCCGGATGCCTGGTCAATCAGTATTCAACAAGGAGTTAGATTTCAGAAGTCGACACTGTTTGGGAAGTCTCTACAAGCCGTCCGAACGATGTGGCAACACGTCTGGACGATATCCAGTATTTCAGAGTATTCCAGAGTTCCGTTCGAACTCAAAAAGGATTTTAGCGAAGACAGTCCGGACGTTCTGTCAAGCCGTCCGGACATGAACCCGATAAAGATAGAATTACGCTGTTTCTAAAAGGATATCGCAGAAAACCGTCCGGAAGTGGCAAACTTTCGTCCGAACGCTAGCCAGCCAGAGTCCGAATCTCAGCAGTTTTTGAGGTCTCTTTAAGCCTATAAATAGGGGGCTCTAGGCTAGTGTTTTGTAGAGAATTCAACAATGAATTCCATAGTGCTTTGAGAGGGTGTTTAGGAAGAATCGAAGATCTGCTAGCTCTCAAGCCGTTGCCAGTGTATGCTCAACTGTTCGTATGAAGTCTATGTTAGGGGTCGGCCCTAAGGTAAAGGAATTTTTCAAAAACCCCTTCAGGTGGAAGATCTGGTTGGAAAGCGTCCGTGTTGGGTTATACACCAGAGTTAAAGGTATGGCTACTGCATAGGGTTATGTGAGTACAAGTGTCTTGTAACTAGCTTTGTTTTTGGATAGTGGATTTTCTGGGTTTGGCTGCCCTAGAATGGTTTTTCTCTTCACAGAGTTTCCACTTCGTAACAAATATATTGTCTTATTTAAAATCCGCATTTAAGATATTTGTTTGCACACAAACATACACACTTGGTTTAAATTAGAAGTCAATAATTATTTTCATGTGGGACTTGCAAAGAAACACGAGAAGAAGTCATTGAAGCCATTCAAAGCACGGGTGTTAGGGCTGACGTGGCAGCATCTTTGAAGAATCAAGCACCTAGAAGGTGCATAAGGGCTCAAGCACGATGTCGATCAATCGACCAAGATAGTCGATCGAGCGACCAAAATAGTTGATTGAGCGACAATCAGGGTTGACGTGGCATGCACAAATTTCAATGCTCTGGCGACTGCTAACACTCCTATTAGGGTTTTCTAGGGGTAGAGGAGCCATTTTCAAAATATGGCCCTAAACCCTAGCGTTCTTTTCACCTATTAGGGTTTAGAGGGGTAGAGGTGCCATTTTGTAAAAGTTGGGTTTAACCTAATTTTCTGCTATAAATACCCATGCTAGGCACCACTTAGAACATTAATTTTTCTTCAGAGCACTTGTCTTAGCTCTTGTCATGTTCTTTTCTTTTGTAAGTTGATATTTCTTTTAATTTAAAGTTACTTAATTTTCTGTTCTTCTTTCTTTTTCTCGTCATTTTAATTTATCGCTTTAATTTATTTACCGTTATTTAGTTTTCGTTCTTCCTTCCTTTCTTCGTTATTTTTATTTATCGCTTTAATTTATTTAAAGTTATTTAATTGGGGTAATTACCTTTTCCCCCCATCAACTACCAACCATTGTCAACATGCCCCCATGAACTGACACCTCGACCAAAAGAGAGCATCCAACTACCAACTTTACATACTTTGCCCCCCTCCGTCAGGGAATCCTGTTAACTTGGACTGAATATTCTATTTTTGGGCTTTAATTTTGGTTTAAAGACCAAAATGCCCTCCAACAGTAATTAATAAAAAAAATATATTAAAATTAATATGTTTAAAAAAGTTAAGGGCATTTATGTCATTTTTGAATTTGAGTTAGGGTATTTCAGTCTTTTTACGAATTAAACTGACGGAAGGGGGCAAAGTATGTAAAATTGGTAGTTGAATGCTCTCTTTTGGTCGAGGTGTCAGTTCATGGGGCCATGTTGACAATGGATGGTAGTTGATGGGGGAAAAAGGTAATTACCCCTATTTAATTTATGTTCTTTTTTCTTTTCTTCGTCTTTTTACTTTATCACTTCATGTTTTCATTTCAAGATTGTTTGATGTTTTTAGTCGTGAGAGGCTAAAATCCTCAACTAAGGTTGAGGATAAAACCTCATCAATCATAACACCTACACGCTTGTCATGATATTCATAGATTCGATGTTTTTATGTTATATTCAAGTTCTATGTCAATTTATTGAATTATTTCTTTAGAATTATAATTTTTATTGGATATTTGTTGTGTTTCAATTGATGGATACATCGATTGATTTCTTTGAGATTGGGATATCCATTGTGATTTGTCTGACAAACGGATACAATGGATGATTTCTACTCTAAAGGATAATCGTTGTGATTTGTTTGAGTTGAATTTATCAAATGTTTTCACGCTTTGTTATTTAAGAACTTGAATATCGAGCTCCTTAAATTGAATTTATGAATAAAATGCAAGAGTAGGGTGTTTGATTTGATTTGGTGAATTCTGATACCTTAGTGTTTTTCTTCTTTGCGTTATTTACTCATTTTTTTTATTTTATTTTTTTTTGTCCTTAAAAGAAATCCAAAATTGATGCTCTAGGTTAAAACAAAATTAATTTAAATAGAAATTGATTTTCTTTTCTTTACACACACTTCCTTGTGGATATGATCTCGCACTTGCATATAATATGCTACATACAACTCACGCGCTTGCAAGTAAAATTTGCGCTTCAGGGTCTTCAATGGAATCCTTTACCTTAGGGCTCCTCCCTAAGATAGACTTCACACGAACACAACAACAGCACTTTGGCAACGGCTTGAAAGCAAACTAATCAGTACAATAACTCCTAAATTATACTCTCTAAGCACTATGGAATTCAATATTGAATTCTTACAAATTACATGCATAGAGGCCTCTATTTATAGGCTAAAGAATACCTAAATCTAGTATGAACCGATTTTCTCTAGGCGGCGTCCGAATGGTAGCTTAGAACGTCCGGACGGATAACTGTTCAATCGGCTTTCCAAATCGCTGAAATTCTTTCCTGAATAGAGCCGCGTCCGGACGATGTTGCCCTAGCGTCTCGACGGTTGCACTTCTGCTGCACGCAATTTCCATAATAAGGTCTGAGCGTCCGAACAAATAACAAGGCCGTCCCCTAAGATAGACTTCAGTTGTAGCGCAGCAATAGCACACTTGCAATGGCTTGAGAGAGAACAAATCAACTCCGATAACTTCACAAAATAACTCTCTAAGCTCTGAAGGAATTCAATACCTAATTCTTGCAGTTCTCAATGCCCAGGGGCCTTTATTTATAGGCTGAGGGTTCAAATGGGCGACTGCTGTGATATGTACGGACGCCGTCTGGACGGTGAACCTGGGCAGTCCGGACAGACAACTGTGCGACAGAATTTCTGAGATTTTCGCTGAAAATCTTTCCTGTTTAAGAGCCGCTTCCGAACGATGAGGTACTGATAAGCGTTGAATGTTTACATTCAAAGCCCCTTAATTTACATATGTTAAACCCTAGTTTGTGTTGTTAAATAATGTGTTATTATGGTTTAGTGTTTCATCTCTTTTTTAGGTCCTAATTGAAAACAAGAAAAAAATCAACAAGTTAAGCCTAATGAAGACATATGAAGTTCAAGTGCTCCTGCCTAGAAGAGAAAAATCGATCAAGTATATTCGATCGATCGAAATTTCCTTGAGAAAATAAATCGATCGATCTACATTCGATCGATCGAAATCTCCAAGGCAAAATAAATCGATCGATCGACTTCGGATATTTCAGAAAGATCTTCAGATGTCGGCAGCTTTTTGTGTGGCTCAAATTCATCCTCAAGTTGTGCGGTTCTAATCAGAAGTTGTCACCATCATTTTGTGCGGCTGAGAGTGATTGTTTGAGCTTGGTTTTTCATACCAAATCCTCCATAAATAGAGGATGGACATGAGAGTGAAAGTGTAGAGAGTTTTAGTTATTTTCTTTCCTTTTAGTCCTTTTTGTGCTTCATGTGATGCACCCTTTCCTTCATGTTTTCTAGAGAGCTTAGCTTCAAGGTATGTTAATGTTGTAACCTATTCTAAATTCGTTTTTAGTAAAGTAAACTTGAAATTTAGTTAATGCAAATATTCTTTACATTTTCCAGCATTTCTTTCTTTCTTTTTTCTCTTGTTTGTGTTATTTTATGTTGAATATAACTCTGGAATCCTTAGATTCCAGAGCTCATAGCTTGTTCTTTAGTGTTCTTCGTAGATTTTCTTTCCTTTAAAGTTTGTTTTTGAGTATTATTATGTGTTAAGTTAGATTCCTTTATTAAAGTTAGTTGTTGTACCTCTTGTTAGTGGTGGTTATAGTTTTTATATCTCTTAGAGGAATGGGTTCTTCTTCTTCTATAAGAGAATCCCATAACTCCATGAGTAGCTAATTTAATTGTAGGGTGTTGATGAACTCTTTCTAAGTGCCATGGGTTGATTATGTTGTTCTTGGATTTCCATACAAGTGTAATGATTACATAGCCTAAGATGGGTGTGTAATGGTATTTATGACACAATTTATGTGAATTTGATAACTCATGCTAGGAAACACATATTTCTCCACACTCTTTTTAGTTTAATTATTGCTTAAATGTTTTTTCCATTCTAGTATAAGTTTATGTGGAGATTATGTGTTAAACTAAGATGGTTTATGCTTTTTCCATAAGATGTGTATGCTTATTAATAGGCCTTATAGTCCATACTAGGGAGCACGAATCATTCAACCCTAGTTATTAGTTGAATGACTTTTGTACAAATAGATGGATTATCATTGTCTTTAACTAAAGTAAATTCATGTTGAGGTCGTCGTGTGATTGACAATCATTACACGCTTGTATTACACTTGTGAAGGAAATCCAGGAGGAATATAGTATGCCATGTGTATGAGGATTGAGTGAAATCAATGCCCTATATTTTCCTTGTTCTTAAACTCTCCATTTTTACTTGTTTAGCTTAGTGATAAAACAAAACAATTCATCTTTTTTCTAATTAAATTAGGCAAACGTCTTAAGTATTTCATAACTTAAAACAACCCTCCCAATCCTTGTGGTACGATACCCTCCTTAGTACTATACTACAAAGTCCCGTACTATTGCGAGTGGTTAAATATATTAAAATCCACGTAGTTGTGAAAACCGATAAAGTGTAAAACCAAATTCTTATTTTTAAACATCGATTGGAATAGCTACCAGGTACTGTCGTCCGGACGGTCGCATGTCCGCTGTAAGTAATTTCCATATAAGGCTTTCGCGTGTTCAGACCAAAAGGGGATGGCCGTTCGGACGGTTAATCTTCAACACGCAATTTCCATATCAGATGAGCACGCGTCCGGACCATGATAGGTAGGCGTCCGGACGATTGAAGTTGAATACGCAATTTCCATATCTGTTGAACGCGCGTCCGGACCAAGTTGACTGACGTCCGGACGGTTGTATTTGAATTGTGATTCTTGCCTTATGTATGAGGGCGTCTGGACGGGAATCCACGTCGTTAGGACGGTTGCATTAATCTTCCTGTTAGTATTTTGGCCTCATTCTGGATTTGTACAAAATCACTTATGCGTAAAGATGCTACAAATAGGGTTTCCACTATTCAGAGTCTGGAAGTCAGAAGAATTCAAGTTCCCTGTCAGCCGTCTGGACGATCGAGCCATCCCGTCCGGACGCCCATTTGTCCACTGTTCCATCCGTCCTGATGACGTGTCATCCCGTCCGGACGCTAGACAGACCAGCATCATCTGTCCGGAAGAAGTGTTCATTCCATCCGAATCCCATACTGTATCGAGAAGTTTCTATGCCAGCTTGCATCCATCCGGACATTTCAGCAGCATGTCCGGACGCCTCCCAGTACTCGATCACAGCTTTTGATTTCTTTCCAAGTTCCAAGAAAGGGAAGATCAGTCTACCGTCCGGACGATGTGGTATCCCGTCCGGACGCACGTCTCCTTGAGGCAAGAATCGCAATTCAAATATGACCGTCCTGACGTCTGACACTATGGTCCGAATGTGCGTGCATCAAAGAAGGAAATTGCCGATTCGACTTCAACCGTCCGGACGACTGCCTATCATGGTCCGAACGCCCGCATTACTGATATGGAAATTGCGTGTAGAAGAATAGCCATCCGGACGCTTATCCCCCATGGTCCGGATGCTCGAGAGCCTTATAAGGAAATTACTTGCAGCGGACGTGCGACCGTCCGGACAATGTGCCATCCCGTCCGGACGATACCCTTAAATAGGAAAGATTTCCCCCGCGAAATTTTTGGAAAATCTTGTCGCACAGTTGTCCGTCCAGACGGCCCATGTCCACCGTCTGGACGGTGCCCAGGTATATTTTGCCTGATGCTCATTTGAGCCCCCAGCCTATAAATAGAGGCCCCTGGGCACTGAGAACCGAAAGAATTCGGTATTGAATTCCACAACTGCTCAGAGATGTGATATTTCCTCTGAAGCCCTTTTCAAGTGTGCTGTTGCTGTGCTACAACTGAAGTCTATCTTAGAGGTCGGCTCTAAGGTAAGGAGTTCTATTGAAGACCCCTTCAGGTAGGAGAACTTGGTTGGGAAGCGTTCGTGTTGGGTTACACGTCAGAAATCAAGGTACGACCATTGCATCGGTACATGTGAGTGTTACTGTCTTGTATCTAGCTATGTCTTCTGAATAGTGAAATTCCTGGGTTTGGTTGCTGCGGAGTGGTTTTTCTCTTGATTGAGTTTCCACTTCGTCAACAAAAATCTCTGTCATTTACTTTCCGCTGTGCTTATTTTTATTGACACTTTGTCTGCACACACTTGTTGTTTATTTTAGAAGTAAATTTTCAATTGGTATCAGAGCTTGGTACACTCTGAGAAGATTAATTTCTTGAGTGTTTTCTTCTTTTTTTGACTTCTACTATGTCTATATTGAGTATGGATAAAATTGCTTCAATTTCGCATGATATGTCTATTCATAAGACCATGTTCATTAAACCTATCATGTCTCATACTCAATCTATTTGTAAAGGTAAAAGGGATAATCAATCTATACCTACTTGTCATCACTGTGGTATTGTTGGTCATATTCGTCCAAACTATTTCCAAATTAGGTCTCAGAAACCTTGGAAGAAAACCCTTATCCCTAGGAAAGATGAACCAGGTTTTGAAGAACAAGTTAAAGTGTTAAGTGATCAAGTGAAACTCATTAGTGAGAAGTTAGCATACCTCACCCCTAATGAGCAAAGATCTGTCCTAGTTAATAATCAAAAAGCTTCCAAACAAGTCTGGGTTAAAAAGGAAGATAATATGTGTTTAGTTTCTCATACTGCACTAAAAATTCTTGATACTTGTTTGTGGTATTTGGATAGTGGTTGTTCTAAACACATGATAGGTGATAAGACTTTGCTAAAAGAAGTTCACATGGGCAAAGGTGGACGAATCACCTATGGAGATGGGAGTCAATCCAGAGTCATTGGTAAAAGGATCATTGACATTCCAAGCCTCGGAACATCTCAAGAAGCTCTGTATGTAGAATGGCTCAAAAACAAGGCAAATCTCCTCAGCATCAGCCAGTTTTGTGATAATGACTTGGTGGTGCAATTCTCCAAGAAGGAATGCAATATATTTGACAGCAATGGCAGATGGCTCATGGGAGGAGAAAGAACTGCTGACAATTGTTACGACTTTCCTGGTCTGGCTGCAGATCCTCAGATTTTCTGCAACAAAGCAACCATAGATGACAGTGAGCTATGGCACCAGAGGTTAGGGCATCTCAATTTCTCTGATATGTTGAAAATTGCAGGCAAAGATGTTGTTAAAGGCCTGCCCAAAATGGAGAAGACTGGAAAAGGAATCTGTGGTCCTTGTCAACTAGGGAAAAAGACTCGAGCAGCCCATAAGAAGACCTCAGGTATTCTAACTTCCAAAAATTTGGAATTACTGCACATGGATCTCATGGGTCCCACTAGAACTGCTAGTCTAGGTGGGAAAAGATATATTCTGGTTATTGTTGATGACTTCTCTCGATATACATGGGCTATTCCTATTTGGGAAAAATCTGATGCCTTTGATACAGCTCAACATTTGTTCAAGAAGATTATGGTTGAGCAAAATTTCCAGATTGTGAGAATCCGCAATGATCATGGAAGAGAATTTGAAAATTCCAAGTTCGAAGAATTTTGTCGCTCATATGGAATCAAGCAGGAATTTTCTTCTCCTATCACTCCTCAGCAGAATGGAGTTGTTGAAAGGAAGAACAAGGTAATTCAGGAGATGGCTCGTGTGATGATCCACTCAAAAAATCTTGCTCAACACTTCTGGGGAGAAGCTGTAAACACTGCCTGTCATATCATCAACATGGTCTACCTTAGGCCTGAAAGAAACAAGACTCCCTATGAAATTTGGCGAGGTAAGAAACCCACAGTGAAGTATTTTAAAACTTTTGGAAGTAAATGTTATATACTTCGTGACAGGGAAAATCTGGGGAAATTTGACACCAAGAGTGATGAAGGTATATTCTTGGGATATTCCACAAACAGTCATGCATACAGAGTCTTCAACAAAAGAACAGAGACTATGATGGAATCTAAAATGTAGTAGTTGATGATGAAGAAGTTCAGAGACCTATCAGCATGGAGGAAAAACTGTTCGATTCAGCTGAGCCTTCAGCAGCCCCAACTGATATCATTAATCCTTCTTCAAAGGAGTCTCCAGATAAATCTCCTTCCTCTCCCACGACTTCGGATACCACTCCTACTACCTCCGAAGATGAGGTTACTCCTGCTAATCCTCCTAAGCGATCATGGGTGAAGCATAATCATCCTCCTCAGCAGCTGCTTGGGAACATAGATGAAGGGCGTAGGCTGAGAAGCAGAGTCATTCAGCCCACTAGTGAAGTAGACAATCAAGTTTCTTACAGCTGCTATCTAGCTCAGACAGACCCCAAGAAAGTTGATGAAGCCCTACAGGATGAAGGCTGGGTCTCTGCAATGCATGATGAGCTCCATCAGTTCACCAGAAATGATGTCTGGACCTTGGTTCCACGTCCTACAGAACAAAATATTATTGGTACCAAGTGGATCTTCAAGAATAAAAACAGATGAACATGGTACTGTGGTTTGAAATAAAGCTCGTCTTGTTGCACAAGGATATACTCAGATAGAGGGAGTAGACTTTGATGAAACCTTTGCCCCTGTTGCCAGGTTAGAGTTTATCAGAATTCTTCTCTCTATTGCTTGTCATCTTGACTTCAAGTTATATCAGATAGATGTAAAGAGTGCCTTCTTAAATGGAGTTCTGCAAGAAGAAGTTTATGTAGAACAGCCAAAGGGTTTTCAAGACCCTCATCATCCCCATCATGTGTACAAGCTAAAAAAGGCACTATATGGGCTTAAGCAGGCTCCTCAGGCATGGTATGAGCATCTCACCACTTATCTCCTGGCCAAGGGATTCATAAGGGGACAAGCTGATCGAACTCTGTTTATCAGGCAACAAGGTACTCACAAACTCATCGCTCAAATTTATGTTGATGACATTATTTTTGGAGCTACTTTAGACTCTCTTGCCCATGAGTTCTCTGAGGAAATGAAGCAGGAATTTGAGATGAGCATGATTGGTGAGTTGAACTACTTCCTTGGCCTTCAAGTTAAGCAAACTGCTGAAGGAATCTTCATTTCTCAGTCTAAGTATGCTAGGGATCTGGTCAAACGATTTGGGTTGGATGAAAAAAGTCGTGCTCGCACTCCCATAAGCACCAGTGTCAAGATCAGTAGTGATCTTGTAGGCAAATCTGTTGATCCATCGCTTTACAGGAGTATGATAGGGAGCCTCCTGTATCTTACAGCCAGCCGACCAGACATTGCCTTCAGTGTGGGTGTTTGTGCTCGTTTCCAAGCAAATACTAAGGAATCCCACCTCACTGCTGTTAAGCGTATCATCAGGTATGTAAATGATACCCTCTCTTATGGCATTTGGTATTCTAGAGAAACAAATCTTGTTGTTGCAGGATACTCTGATGCAGATTGGGCTGGAAATGCTGATGATAGAAAAAGTACCTCTAGAGGATACTTCTATGTGGGGAACAATCTGGTAGCTTGGATGAGCAAGAAACAAGCGTCTATTTCTCTCTCCACTGCTGAGGCTGAGTATATTGCTGTGGGTAGCTGTTGCACTCAATTATTGTGGATGAAGACGCTGCAGGGGACTACGGATTCACTCAAGATACCATGATTATCAACTGTGATAATACTAGTGCAATTAATATCTCAAAGAATCCCGTTCAGCACTCTTGGACAAAGCACTTCGACATCAGACATCACTTTTTACGTGATCTTGTGGAACCTGAGGTGGTCTCTCTGTCATTCATTCCCACTGAAAATCAATTGGCTGACATACTTACCAAACCTCTAGATGGTAGCAGGTTTGTGTCTTTTCATAAAGCCATTGGTGTTTGTGCCATGTCCTAGACATGATGTTCCATGCTAGGATGAATTCTTTGTCCTATGATAGCATGATGTTGTAATAAAAAAAATAAAAAAAATAAAAAAGAGGGGAAGGGGAGTCCTCGTAGCAGGGTAATTTGCTTCTAGAATTTCTGAATAAGAAAAGAGGTTTGTGATAAGATGGTCAAATTGACCACAGGCTAGTTGAACCTAGGATCTCAAAACTCTGGCATTTCCTCTAGCTTGCAGCACCATAAGAATTGAGCAGTTATTCATATGAATTTTTGTGCTTTAAAATTGTCTATTCACTGCTTCTGTACTGAGTCTGCAATATGCCTTGCCCTCTATGAGCGAGTAAAAAAAAAATTTATCTTATCCTTCATGGTACAAGTAAAACAATTCGGTGCTGTATCTCAAGGGGAGTGTATCAGATGAGGATGGCTAGGCCCTAGTAAGAGTAAGGTTTGACTTTTGGCTAATCTGTCACGGATTCTCTCTCTTCTTTAGGAAATCCGATTGCTCTTGTCATAATTTTTCAAACCTTGTGGGTTCAGTCTTCACACACACACGCATTGCATGAGTTGAGAAGGTTATCTTCATTATTTTGGCAGGGTAACCTTTGTTTCTGTTAACTGGTCTATCATCTCCATGTTTTCATAATTCTGACCTGCTCTATGACTAGTTTTTTCAGACAGAAATACATGCGTGTGCTACAACACTTGTGAAGGCCCTTACTTTGCTGCTTTCTCCCTATTCAGCAATTTTTCAGTCTTTATTTTTATAACAATTGAACTTATATTACTCTGTTTCCCGGGTCCTTATGAGACCGTTAAGGGGAGTAATTTTTATGACAGTTAGTTTTTATTACTCTATTTTACCCTTTGTCCCTTTGTGACAAAAAGGGGGAGTAATTTTTATTTTGGACCAGGAATGTATTTCCAAACCGGTCAAGTGATTTTTGTCCCAGAATGACCAAAGGGGGAGTTTGTTAGTATTTTGGCCTCATTTTGTGTTTGGACAAAGTCACTTATGTGTAAAGATGCTGCAAACAGGGTTTCCACTATTCAGAGTCTGCAAGTCAGAAGAATTCAAGTTCCCTGTCAGCCGTCTGGATGATCGAGCCATCCCGTCCGGACGCCCATCTGTCCACTATTCCATCCGTCTGGACGACGTGTCATCCCGTCCGAATGCTAGACAGACCAGCATCATCCGTCCGGACGAAGTGTTCATTCCGTCCAGACCCCATACTGTATCGAGAAGTTTCTGTGCCAGCTTCCATCCGTCCAGACGTTTCAGCAGCATGTCCAGACGCCTCCTTGTACTCGATCAACTTCTGATTTCTTTCCAAGTTCCAAGAAAGGGAAGATCAGTCAACCGTCCGGACGATGTGGTATCCTGTCCGGACGCGCGTCTCCTTAAGGCAAGAATCGCAATTCAAATATGATCGTCAGGACGTCTGACACTATGGTCCGGACGCGCGTGCATCAAAGAAGGAAATTGCCGATTCGACTTCAACCGTCTCGACGACTGTCTATCATGGTCCGGACGCACGCATTACTGATATGGAAATTGCGTGTAGAAGAATAGTAGTCCTGACGCTCATCCCCCATGATCTGGACGCTTGAGAGCCTTATAAGGAACTTACTTGCAGCGGACGTGCGACCGTTCGGACGATGTGCCATCCCGTCCGGACAATACCCTTAAACAAGAAAGATTTCCCTCGCGAAATTTTCGGAAAACCTTGTCGCACAGTTGTCCGTCCGGACTCCCCATGTCCACCGTCTGGACAGTGCCCAGGTATATTTTGCCTGATGCTCATTTGAGCCCCCAGCCTATAAATAGAGGCCCCTGGGCACTGAGAACCGCAAGAATTAGGTATTGAATTCCACAACTGCTCAGAGACGTGATATTTCCTCTGAAGCTCTTTTCAAGTGTGTTGTTGCTGTGCTACAACTGAAGTCTATCTTAGAGGTCGGCTCTAAGGTAAGGAGTTCCATTGAAGACCCCTTCAAGTAGGAGAACCTGGTTGGGAAGCGTTCGTTTTGGGTTACACATCAGAGATCAAGGTACAACCGCTGCATCGGTACATGTGAGTGTTACTGTCTTGTATCTAGCTATGTCTTCTGAATAGTGGAATTCCTAGGTTTGGCTACCCCGGAGTGATTTTTCTCTTGATTGAGTTTCCACTTCGTCAACGAAAATCTCTGTCATTTACTTTCCGCTGTGCTTTTTTTTTTTTACACTTTTTGCACACACACTTGTTGTTTATTTTAGAAGTCAATTTTCACTTCCCTTATTTGAACTTGGAAAGAAAATCTGAAGCTGATCGATCACTGGAAGTCGTCCGGACGTGCTGCTGAGAAGTCCGGACGGATGCAAGCTGGAACAGAAGGTTCTTCATACAGTGAAGGGTCCGGAAGAAAATCCACGTCGTCCGGACGAATGATGCTTGGTCTGTCTGGCGTCCAGACGGTGTACCACGTTGTCCAAACGGCTGGAACTGGAGACAGATGAGTGTCCATACGGAATGACAAGTCTTCCAGACGGCTGGCAGGGAACCGACTTTTCTGACTTGCAGAATCTTCTGAAGCACTTCTGAATAGCGGAATCCCTTGAAAAACAGCATCTTTACACACAAGTGATTTTGTCTAAACAAAATAAGACCAATCACAAACTAACAGCAGAAATCCGTCCGGACGGGTCTAAATGCCATCCAGACGGTCCGCAGTCAGAGTCTGAGTTTGAGCAGATTTAGGGCGCTGTTTCTGAAGTATATCACAGAAAATCTTCCGGACGTGGCTAACTTCCGTCAAGACGCTCGATAGCCAGAGTCCGAATCTCAGAAGTTTTTGAGGTCTCTTGAAGCCAATAAATAGGGGCTCTAGGTCTGTGTTTTGTTCAGAATTCGACAGTGAATTCGATAGTGCTTTGAGAGGGTATTTAGGGAGAATCGAAGATCCGCTAGCTCTCAAGCCATTGCCGGTGTGTGCTCGTTGTTTGTGTGAAGTCTATCTTAGGGGTCGGCCCTAAGGTAAATGAATCCATCAAAAACCCTTCAAGTGGAATATCTGGTTGGGAAGCGTTCGTGTTGGGCTACACGTCAGAGTTAAAGGTATGACTACTGCATAGGGTTAGGTGAGTACGAGTGTCTTGTAACTAGCTTTGTTTTCAGATAGTGGATTTCCTGGCTTTGGCTGCCTCGGAGTGGTTTTTACTCTTCATAGAGTTTCCACTTCGTAACAAATATCTTGTCTCAAACACACACACTTGATTTTATTAGAAGTCAAAATTTTATTTTCAATTGGTATTAGAGCAGGTTACACTTGTGTTTTAGATTTATTTCTTAAGTGTGATCCATGACTTCTTCTAGCATAAATCTTCGTGAGTTCTATGAAGATGATTTTTATGATTTCTCTAAAGATACCCTTTTGATAGGTAAACTCTTTAAGAAATCCAATAAAGAATTTAAGAAGATTAAGCAATGAAAAGAGTCTTTGATTTTACAATTATCTGAATCACATGTTTTGATTGACTCTTTGAAATCTGAGAATACTATGATATTTGATACCGTTGATGCATTAGAGAATAAATTAAAAGAATTAGAGGATATCTTGAAAAAATTCTCTAGTAATAATTTGAAAACCATGTTTTGTATTCATACAGATATTTCTAACAAGCCTGATTTAATTTTTAATGATTTAAGTACTTCTACTTCACTTGCTTTTGATTCTGAATTAGATTCTATTGATATTAAACCTGTGATAGAAGATACAGCTTGTTTAGATAATTCTTGCTTAACTAATCATGTGATGCCTAACTCCAAGGAATCAGGAATACAAGGTAAGTTTATTCCTAAGTGTCATAATTGTGGGAAGATTGGTCATATTAGGCCAAATTGTTATTTGTTGAAATCCCACAGGCCTTGGATTAAGCAAGATGCTCTGAGGAAAAGTAAAGTTGAAGATTCTTCCTCATCAAAATATGTCCCTCCGCATAGGAGACATATAAAAGGTAAGGGCAATATTGTTTGTAAGAATGCTAACCATATTTCTGCAGAGAAAGTCAAGCAGCATTCCAACAAAAGAAGCCTGCCCACCTGTCATCACTGCGGCATCACCAGTCACATCCAATCCAAATGTCCACATCTTCAAGGACAGAAGTCGAAGGTTCAAAAGAAGCTACCAACAAGAGCTACATCAGGCACTCTACCTCCAACTGCATTTCAGGCTCCACGGCATCAGCAGCGACAACTAAAGTTTGTTCCTACCAATCAAAGTGGCAAATCAAAGAAGAACAAATCAAGGCGCTACAAGAGAAAGCCGTAGAAGCCCATTAGTAACCATGGCTATGAAGGGTTACTGAGCCTAATGCAATGTATGCTAAGAAGAATGGACAACATGAACAAGACTTGCAAACCACCGCCACAAGTCAAGCAGGTATGGGTCCGGAATGATGAGACCATTCACCCCTTGAGGGGGAGTGAACTCACCTAGTAAAGGTGAAGTCTTACCATGCCTAGGATTTTGGTTCCTAAATCCTAGTGCATGTCAGGTATGTTTTGCATTGCATAGTTTATCATGTCATATCCTATTCATGCATTGCATTCTATTTGAGGAACCATTTATTCTATCTCCATATTTTCTCTGGTTGTATTGAGAAACTTCTACAGATATTTTTTTTGGGGATAACAGTTAAAGCACGTCGGGCGGCTGCTTTTCTGTCTTGGTATTTCTAAACCTCTATACCTGAGGACAGGTTTGATTTTACCTTACATGCCGGGATTAGATGTTATTTCCTTTTCCATAAGCATGTCCTTGTTGTTTTTCTATTTTATTGTTATCAACAAAAAAAAAAAAAAAAAAACAATTGGGGGAGAAGATGCAGAATTTTATTTTTTTTATATAGCTTTTCAGATATTGTATGTGTTTTTACCTGATATCTCAGTTCATTGTGCATTAATTGAATATGCTTATATATGATTGAGAGTTTTTGTCTGATATCTGCTAAGTTTTCCTGCGCATCTTAATACTAGATAGTTGTTTTTCTCATGCAATGAAAAATTGTGCACTATCCAAAGCTCCCCTAAGGTATTTTTTTTATCTCCTCTAACTTTTAGCTTCTGAAAATTTTAAATGAGAGAGATTTTTTTGCTAAGATGGTCAAATTGACCAACTCGCTAGTTGAACCTAGAACCCATAAATTCTGGCATTCTTTCTAGTTTGCATTACCAAGTGATAAAAAGCATTCAAAACTGAAAATATATATATATATATATATATATATATGGATAAATAAAAGGATCCACTTCTTTTGTGCTAAATCTGTTCTTGATCTTGTCCCTAAAGAAACAGTCAGTGACCACATCATTGTGGAAATAGACGGTCACTAAAGGACATAGTAAAAGAAAAGTGATGCAGCTTAGGGGGAGTGTATCAGATGAAGGTAACTAGGCCCTAGCATAATAAGGTTTGACTTTTGACTGATCTAACTTTGATTTTCTCTCTTATTTAGAAAATCCGATTGCTTTAAGTCATATCAATGAAGTTTATACCTTTTTGAGAAAGCTTTCGCACACACACACATTGCATGAGTTAAGTTTACTATTGAAAAATTTCTATCTGCAGGGAAATTTTTGTGCTTATTGACTCTTAACTCTCAATTATATCTTGGTATATTTTTGAAATGCTATTTGACTATTTTATCAGTTATTTATACATGAGTGTTCTGAAGCTAACGTTAGGAAATTTTTGTTATGCAAATTTCCCTCTACTTTTCAGCTTCTAGTGTTAAGCGTCCGGACAGACATGTTCTTGCGTCCAGACGTGCTCGGCTCTGTCAATATCTTATCTGACAACATGCCATCCGGATGAGTATGTGCCGCGTCCGGAAGTGAGCATTTTGCTTTCTCTGCCAAACACACACACTACTTTTTGCCTGTTCTATCATGCTGTGTTGTGTGTGTTTTCTCTCGGACTGATCCCGAGATTTTGGCATTCTCTGCACATCTTTTCTCATTCCCAAGTAATTCCTTTGACTTTCCTTATTCTCTTAAGCTTTGGTTCTTTTAAGAATATTTGAATCTTTAAGTGATTATGATTTGAGAGATTGTGCATGAATATCTTTTTCTGTCTTTATGCTGGATGGATATTACTAATCTGTGCCTTTTGGATTGCTATTTCTACTTTTGTATTTCTTCATGCATCCAATTGATAGCCATCATAATACCACATTCTTTTTGAAACTAACAGGATCTAATATTTCCTTGTGGTGTAATTTTTGGATAGATTTCTGTTTAAATATTTTCAGGAATACGTTGTCCAGTGGCTTCCAGCATAGTGTCAAACAGATGGCTCTTTGGAAAACAGACCAGTGTTGAAATCATATCTTCCAGAGATCTCAAATTTTAGATGAGCTCATTCCCCCTGCTCATACAGAGTCTTTCGTAACCTTTTCCTCTAGATCTGCACCAGCTAGAGATTTAGGGGTGAATCTTCTTTATCATCTTGCAAACCACTTGTCTAGAGGATTTCTTTCTGTGGATGATCAGTTTCAGGCAAGAAGACTCAAGTGACTGAAACTTTTCAGTCTATGGTTTCCCGGCTTTAGAAGCTAGAAGCCGAAGTAGTTCAAATCCATCTTTTTATACGATTTTCTCTCTGTTACTTGATTTCAGTGGATCAGCATGACTTGGTACTTGGAGGATTTTTGTTCCTCCCTTTTGGGCCACTTGCAAACTCTTCTCTAGTTTCCTTTTGTTTTGGATTTTAGAACGTTTTTTTCTGTGGATTTTATATACTCTGTTTACCCTTCTTCTATTAAGATATCAAGGGGGAGTATTTTAATACTGTGGTCTTTCTATACTCTGTTTACCCTTTGTCCCTTTGAGACAAAAAGGGGGAGTATATGTTAGTTTTTGGACCGGAAATGTATTTTTAACCGGTCTAGTGATTTTTGTCCCAAAATGGCCAAAGGGGGAGTTTGTTAGTTTTTTATTGGCATCATTATGTTGACAAAATCACTATTATTTAATGTTGCTGCTTTCACAGGGATGCCGTATATTTTAGAGTCTTCAGATATTCAGAGTTTATTTCTCTGATGTGGAAAGAGCCGTATTATGACAAGTTGCAAGTGTCACAAGCTTCATGAAGGCTATTTCAGTGTTCAAGGAAGATTTTGTGTAGATTCCAACTCAGAGAAGTCGGATCCCAAGCAACCGTCCGAACGATGTGGTGTTCCCATCCGGGCGCTCTTCAGTTAGCAACATCCGTCCGGACGACCAAAACTTTCCATCTTGATGCCCATCAGTGTCTACAAACTTCGAATTGTTCAAGATTGCATCCTTCCAGACGTAATGGCAAATCGTTCGGACACTATTAAGAGTTCGAGAAGAATCCAGTGTTCAAGTGCATCCATCCGGACGACATGGCAATACCGTCTGGACGCTATTCAATGTTCGACAAGTAGTTGGATTTCATGTTCAGACACGGATCGGGAAACAGAAACTGTCTGGGCGAAAGGGCAACACCGTCCGGACGCTTTTCAGGTTTCTAGGAAGCTTTCTGCACACGTCACAGTGTTTTTATCATAACTCTCTACTCAAGTATCGGATTGAGACGAAATTGATGTCATTGGAAAGCTAAGAAAAAATCCTCAGGATGGAAGGCCAATAGAAACGTCCGGAGGGCCCACCGTCCTGATGGAAATAGAATAACGTCCGGACAGCCTCCGGGATTGCGCTGTTCTTGAAAAGATATCGCAGAAATTCATCCAGACGAGGCTAAATGCCGTCCAGACGGTCCGCAGTCAGAGTCCGAGTTTGACCAGATTTAGGGCATTGTTTCTAAAGTATATCACAGAAAACCGTCCGGACGTGGCTAACTTCCGTCCGAACACTCGACAGACAGAGTCCGAATCTCAACAGTTTTTGAGGTCTCTTAAAGCCAATAAATAAAGGGCTCTAGGTCTGTGTTTTGTACAGAATTTGATAGTGAATTCCATAGTGCTTTGAGAGGGTGTTTAGGGAGAATCGAAGATCCGCTAGCTCTCAAGCCGTTGCCGATGTGTGCTCATTGTTTGTGTGAAGTCTATCTTAGGGGTCGGCCCTAAGGTAAAGGAATCCATCAAAAACCCCTTCAGGTGGAAGATCTGGTTGGAAAGCGTTCGTATTGGGCTACACGTCAGAGTTAAAGGTATGACTACTGCATAGGGTTATGTGAGTACGAGTGTCTTGTAACTAGCTTTATTTTTCTATAGTGGATTTCCTCATTTTGGTTGCCCCGAAGTGGTTTTTTCTCTTCATAGAGTTTTCACTTTGTAACAAATTTCTTGTCTCATTTAAATTCCGCATTTAAGATATTTGTTTGCACACAAACAAACACACTTGATTTAATTAGAAGTCAAAATTTTATTTTCAGTCCAGATGGATGTTGCTTGACTAACGAGCGCCCGAATGGAAAAACACGTCGTCCGGATGGATGCACAAAGTCTTCTAGAAACACATAACCGAAGTGTAGACTCTGAATATAACAGTATCCTTGATTAGAAGGCAACATTACATAGAAGTAATTTTGTTCAACAGAATGCAGCCAATCACAAACTAACAAACTCCCCCTTTGGCCTTTCTAGGATAAAAATTACTTGACCGATTTAAAAATACAATCCCAATCCAAATCAAAAAATACTCCCCCTTTTTGTCTCAAAAGGACAAATGGTAAAATAGAGTATTAGAAAAACCACAAATACTCCCCCTTAAAGTCTCAACAAGACAAGGGTAAACAGAGTAGAAATAAAATCCAGAGTTTAAAAGTATTACAATCATAAAAAAAAAAATAACTGTCTCAAAATAAAACAAAAACATCAAAACAAAACAAGAAATCAATCCTCATCAAGATGATGATGCTTGAGGCACTCCTGGATATCAAGCTGGAACTGCTCAACTAGAGTACTGATAGAGCAGACCTCCTGCTAAATGGAACTGATATCTCCCGGCATCGTACTCATAGCTGCCAATAACTGAGCGTAACCTGCATCATACTGAGGAAGAGGAGCAGTCTGAGATGATGAGGCTCCTGTAGGTATCTCAACCTAGACCGGAGGAGGCTGAGGCACTTCATTGTGACCTTCAAATCGCAGCTGGGCATTAGACTTCATGAGAGTCTAACTGCCAAGAGGATCCTGTATCCTCATCACTGGCTGGGCAGAGACGTCTATCCCAGATTGAACAATAAGCCTGGTGATCAAACATGCAAAAGAGAGCCTGGTAGAGTGCTCGTCTCTCATCTCCAGCATCAAATTGAGGATGTGCTTGCATAAACAGAAAGGCATTCTCATACAGAGAGCAAATAAGCACTGGGCCCTCTTCAAAACAAGCTCACTCCTACGAGCCGTGGGCCATAGATTGTGTAGCACAATTTTTGCAAGCAGTCAATGAGGGGGAGAAAAGGCACCGATCTTGATGAAGGGATATGCGCGCTCATGGCCCTGAGGATGGGCATTAAACTACTCCTTGAGCTGCTCTCATGTAGGAGCCTCCATGTCCTCTGAGAAGGAACTAGCTGAAATGGGTAGGACTGGAACATCGATAAGATCACTGATCACCTAAGGATCAATCTGAAGCATGTGGCCCTGAACATATGTCTGAAGAATGATCCCCTAGTCCACATCATGAACCACCTCCAAGTACCCATAAAACTCCCTCACTAGGCTGGGATAAACTGTGCAAGCACAGTTGTAGAGATAGCCCCAATGGTTGTCCTTGATGATTTCAACAATAAAATCCAAAGGAGCAACCATCACATCAGCTCTAAGGACATTCCTTTCTGGAATAGCCTGCCAGTTCTCTGTTTTTGCCAAAGAGGCAACGCGAGCCTTGTCTATCTTTTGTCAGACCCTGCACTGAGAACTGTCTGCAGACATGATTCTACAAAAGAGTATTCAACCATTTTGCCAAAAAAAAAATAACACCAATGAAATTAGTTCCTGTTAGTGCCAAAAAAAAAAATTGGCATTATAACGGCAGTAAAATGGACTTTTCCAAAATTTACAAATAAGCAATAATATCCCAACACAGTCCAAAATAGATGATATAACAATATTCCAATCTCAACAGCAATCAGCACAAATAATTTTATGCAAAAATTATCTCAAAACAATATTCCAAGCAAAAATATTCTAACAGCTTTAACAAGAACTGAAAAGAATGTGAAAAGTATAACAAAATACCTAAAATGGAGAGATAATGCACAAAAGGACAAAATATGCCGATAACTCATGAGAAAACAAGAGAAAAACTCACCAAAAAGTATAAAAAAAAAAAAAAAAAAAAAAAAAAAAAAAAAAAACATTAAGAAAAACCGAGAGAAATGAGATGAGGTGCAGCAGCTAGAGAAAGAGATGCGATTTTAAAACCTGTAGGGTAACCGTTCTGACGCATCACTTATCCTGCCCGGACACGGGCTGCCATGTCATCTTCGCAGAACCATGTACGTTCGGACGTGTCACTTGACCGTCCGACCGACTGAACCGTAACCTTCATGACGGAAGAGGAGACTATCTTGACGCTTCACACTAAAAAACAGAAACTGAAGGAAAATTTGCAGAAAAATTATTTTCCCTAATGTGAGCTTCAGAATATGCATGTTTAATCAACTGATATAACAGTCAGATAGCATTTCAAAAATATGTAGAGATATAATTGAGAGTTAAGAGTTCAATTTGAACAAAATTCCTTGTAGATAGAAATTTTAAATAGATTACTCAACTCATGCAATGCAAGTGTGTGTGTGTGTGTGTGTGTGTGTGTGTGTATGTGTGTGAAGACTTTCTCAATAAGGTATGAAGTTCACTAATATGACTTAAAGCAACTGAATTTTCTAAACAAGAGAGAAAATTAATGAAGATCAGTCAAAAGTCAAACCTTATGTTCCTAAAGCCTAGCAACCCTCATCTGATACACTCCCCCTAAGATGCAGCACCTTTTTCTTTTACTTAGTCCTTTAGTGACCATCTATTTCAGCAATGATTTGGTCACTGACTATTTCTATAGGGACAAGTTCAAGAATAGATTTATAGCACAATAAGCAGTGGATCCTTTTAATTATCCATATTTACTTATTTTTTTAAATGCTTTCTATCACTTGGTGCTACAACCTAGAGAGAATGCTAGAATTTTTAGGTTCTAGGTTTAACTAGCGAGTTGGTCAGTTTGACCATCTTACAAAAAAAATCTCTCTCATAAGAATCTTCAAAAGCAAAAAAGTCAGAGAGAAAAAAAAATATATACCTTTGGGGAGCCTTGGACACAAATTCATCGCATGAGTAGAGTAACTATCTAGCATTTAGATGCACAGGAAAACTTGGCAAATATTAGGCATAAACTCTCGATCATATATAAACATAGTCAATTAATGCACAATGAACTGAGGTATCGGGCAAAACTACATGCAATATCTGACATGCCAAGAAAAGAAAAAGAAAAAAAAATTCCTGCATCTTCTCCCCAAATTTTTTTTTTTTATTTCTTTTTATTAAAACCAATAAAAACATGCTATAAAGGTAAAAAAGACAATTATAACCTTAGCATGTGGTAAGATTAAACCTGTCTTCAAAGAGACGGAATCAAAATTAGTAATACAGAAAAACAATCGTCCGACATGCTTTTTTAGTCTTCCCCAAATAATACCTGCAAAATTTTCTCAAGAGCAACAAGAGAAATAGGGGGCAAATAATAGTGGTTCCTAAATTGCAAAGCAAACAAGTAGAAAATCATGCAATGCAATCAAACCTGATGCTCTAGGATTAGGAACCAAATCCTAGGCATGTGTACCGTCACCAACTAGGTGAGTCCATTCCCCCTAAAGGGGTGAATGTCTGCCTCCTTCCTAACCCATGCCTGCCTTCCTTTTGGTGGTTGTTGACAAGACTTCATCTAATGATCCATCCATTGTATCATGCTCTGCATCCAAATAGGTAGCTCCCTATAGAATTGAACATCCTCCATCGTCTGCGACTTCTTCATGAAGTGCCTTGATTTGTTAGTCTTGGGTTTGCCATTCTGATTGGCAGGAATAAATCTCTACTGAGGCCACTGATGCTGAGGAGCCTGGCACCATAGGGCCTGATGCCTTGGAACTTGATGCCATGGAGCTTGATACTAGGGGGCCTGATGCCGTGGAGCCTTATGCTGGGCCAGAGGTCTTGCGCCGAAATTTGTTTGTCTGGGCACCTCTTTCTTGACCTTGGATCTCTAAGCCTTGAGGAGAGAGCACTAGGGTCAGACATGCCCGCTTAGGCCACAGTGATGGCATATGGGAGGTCGTCTAATGGTGGGAGGCTTCTGAGCGATTGAAATATCTCCACCAATTTCGTCCTTTCCTTTGTCCATGATGGTGAGTGGAGGCTCGGGGAGTGTGGGCTTAACAAAGACAGTCCTAGAAGTAGAGGGAATGTTAGAGGCAAGAGCTACATACCCCAATCCGGTCTTATCTGTTGGGCTCTTCTGGATTGACAGCATATAGGTCAGCTTCTCATTGATGACCCTCTCCAACTGATGTTGTGTCTCCAGTAGCTTCTCCTATAGGTCTTGTATCTTGAGCAGTAGTGAACTCTTCTCAGTCTGTAAGCTATTCTGCTCATGGGTATGCTGCTTACGAGTCTCCCTCAGCTTCTCGAACTCTTCATAGAGGATTTTGTATGCCTCCTTGATTCTTCCCCGTCTTCATCATTGTGCTAAGAGTAGTAAGAATCCTCCACTTCAGATGGAGCCACAAAGGCTAGAAACTTATCTTGATCAAGAGATTCTCCTTCTTCGGACTCATCATTGAGAGTCGCATTATAAGCCTTCCATTTTCCCTGCTTAAGCTTCCCACAATCAGACCGTATATGCCCAAAGCTTGAGCATTCAAAATGTTAGTTTTTGATTGGCTGCATTCTGTTGACAAAATCACTATCATGTAATGTTGCTGCTTTCATCAGGGATGCCGTATATTTCAGAGTCGTCAGATATTCAGAGTTTATTTCTCTTATTTGGAAAGAGCCTTATCATGACATGTTCCAGTGTCACAAGCTGAAAGAAGGCTATTTCAGTGGTCCAGGAAGATTCCATGCAAATTCTGTCCGGATGTCATGGCAACACGTCCAGACGCTATTTAGAGTTCGAGAAGATTTCAATGTTCCAGTGCATCCATCCAAATGACGTGGTTATACCGTCTGGATGCCAGTCAGAGCTCGAGGATAATTAGGTTTTCCTTCGCAGACACAGATATGGGAAGACAGCTACATACGTCCGGACGTCAGGTCTGCACCGTCTGGACGCAATCCTTGATAAGGCAAGTCATGCAGAAGAAGTTCAACCGTTCGGACATCAATCTACACTATCCAAAAGCTTAAGCCTTAATATGGAAATTGCGTACAGTATAAGTGCAGCCATCCAGACGCAAGGGCAACACCGTCCAAAGGTGAACTTATTCAAGAAAGAAAATCAGTGCTTTATCGAAAGCCAATTGCACAATTGTCAGTCCGAATGCTCTCGGCTACCGTCCAGACGCCGTTTAGAGAAAATCAATTCAGACTCGATTTAAGTCTTTTGTAGCCTATAAATAGAGGCCTCTAGGCATGTATTATTTACAGGATTCGGTATTGAATTCACTATAGCTTAGAGAGGGTGTTTAGGGAGATATTGAAGATCTGCTAGCTCTCTAGTTGTTGCCAGTGTGTGATTTGATCAACTGTGAAGTCTATCTTAGGGAGGAGCCCTAAGGTAAAGGATTCCATTGAAGACCCCTTCAAGTAGGTGACTTGGTTGGGACGCGTTCGTGATGGGTTACACGTCAGAGTTCAAGGTACGACCACTACATCAAGGGTATGTGAGTGCTACTGCTTCGTAACTAGCTTTGTCTTCTGAATAGTGGATATCCTAGGTTTGACTGCCCCGGAGTGGTTTTTCTCTTAATTGAGTTTCCACTTCATCAACAAAATATTTGTCTCCTTTAAATTCCGCATTTAATATTTTGTTGCACACTGTTCACACACACACAGTTAATTAGAAGTCATCTTTATTTTTTCACAAAACATCTGGGGCCTCTTGGGTCTTTCTTCTCAGCTTCCTCAGGTTCAGACTCTCTAGGGGCCTTCTTCAGTTTTTCGATGACTTTCTTCTTAAATTGATCATTCCTCATTAATCTTCCGAAAGTTTTGGCCAGCATTGCCACATCATCTTCTTCTTTCTTAAAGTCTTCTTCAGATGAGACTTTGGCTTTCTTTTTAGATGCCTTGAGGGCAATTGTCTTCACTTTCTTGACTGTGGACAGGGACATCTCATAGATTTGAAGAGATCCCACCAACTCTTCAATCTTCATCTCTTCTAAGTCTTTGCTTTATTCAATGGTAATCACCTTGATTCTGAAACACTCAGGCAAAGATCCTATAATTTTACGGATGAGTTTTACATCCGGGACGGTCTTCCCAAGACTCACCATTGAGTTTCTTAGGTCACTCATCTTGGAGTAAAACTCTCTGAATGTCTCATTATTCAACATCTTAATCTCTTCAAATCTAGAAATCAACATTTGAAGTTTTGCAAATTTAACAAGTTTTGTGCATTCATATGTTGTTTCTAAGATTTACCATGCTTCTTGAGCAGTTCCATAGTTTGAAATTTTAGTAAATTCAGATGGTGAAAGCGCTTAACATAGAGCATGGAGGGCTTTATCATTGGAAAGTCATGTGTTCCTTTCATTTCAATAGCCATAGTTTGTGCCATCAAAGGCTGGAATAGTTATAAGATTTTGAGACATATTAAACCAGAGTGTACCAAGCTCTGATACCAATTGAAAAATAAAGTGACTTCTAATTTAATGTGCGTGTGTGTAACGTGTAACAAAATATTGTAAAAGCATAATTTAAATGACACAAATATTTTGTTAACGAAGTGGAAACTCAATTAAGAGAAAAACCACTCTGGGGCAGCCAAACCCAGGATATCTACTATTCAAAAGACAAAGCTAGTTACAAAGCAGTACCACTCACATACCCTTATGCAGTGGTCGTACCTTGAACTCTGATTGTAACTCAACACAAACGCCTCCCAACCAAGTCACCTAATTGAAGGGGCTTTCAATGGAATCCTTTACCTTAGGGATCCTCCCAGAGATAGACTTCACACGAACACAGCAACAGCACTTCGGAAATGGCTTGAGTGCAAACTGATCAGCACAATAACTCTTAAATTATACTCTCTAAGCACTATGGAATTCAATACTAAATTCTTAAAAATTACATGCCTAGAGGCCTCTATTTATAGGCTACAGAAGACCTAAATCAAGTCTAAATCGATTTTCTCTAGGCGGCTTCTGGAAGGTAGCTGAGAGTGTCCAAATGGACCGCTGTGCAACCAACTTTCCAAATTCGCTGAAATTCTTTCCTGAAAAGAGCCACATCTAGACAGTGTTGCCCTAATGTCCGGACGATTGCACTTCGGCTGCACACAATTTCCATAATAAGGTCTGAGCGTCCGGACAATGTGGACTAACGTATGGACAGTTGCGACTCTTCTGCAAGTCTTGCCTTATCAAGGATAGCTTCCGGACGGAATAACCACGTCGTCTGGACGATTGCAGCTGTCTTTCCATATCTGTGTTTGGAAAGGAAATCCTTTTACTTGTTGAACACTGAAAGGCTTCCAGACGTGTTGCTGAGATGTCTGAGCGGATGCAAGTTGGAATAGTTCAAAACTTTTGGACACAGATGGAAGTCCGAACGGAAAGTTCTCATCGTCCCGACGGATGTTGCTTGACTGACGAGCATCCGGATAGAATAACATGTCGTCTGGACTAATGCAAGGGATCTGAAATGCACTGTCTTGAAATCTACATAGAGTCTTCTTGAAACACATAACCAAAGTATAGACTTTGAATATAATAGTATCCCTGATTAAAAAGCAACATTACATAGAAGTGATTTTGTCCAACAGAATGCAGCCAATCACAAACTAACACCGATAATAGTCCTAATAAGTGCAGCATCAACTCGAAAAGTCACTCCCCGGATTGTGGTCTGCAAGGTGAGACAGCCCTGCTCGTCCTGAATAAACTCCAAAAATCCATAAAAATCCCAAGACCAGTCTGGGATAGACAATACCAGAGCACTAGTATAGATAGTCTCAATTGAAAATAAACTATGAGTTCTAATTTACCATCTGCGTGTGCAACGTGTAACAAAATATTGTAAATGCGGAATTTAAATGACACAAATATTTTGTTAACGAAGTGAAAACTCAGTTAAGAGAAAAACCACTCTGGGGCAGCCAAACCCAGAGTATCTACTATTCAGAAGACAAGGCTAGTTACAAAGCAGTAGCACTCACATACCCTTATGCAGTGGTCGTACCTTGAACTCTACGTGTAACCCAACACGAACGCCTCCCAACCAAGTTACCTACTTGAAGGGGTCTTCATTGGAATCCTTTACTAGAGAGCTAGCAGATCTTCAATATCTCCCTAAACACTCTCTCTAAGCTACAAGGAATTCACTACTGAATTTATGATATAATACATGCCTAGAGCCTTTTATTTATAGGCTTTACAAGTCCTAATTCTAGTCAGAATCGAAGTCTTTAGCATGCGCATCTGGACGGCAGTTTTGGGCATCTGGACGGTCAACTGTTTCCGTGTCTGAAAAGGAATTCTGAAACTTCTCAAATTCTGGAGAGCCGTCCGGATACTTTATCTTTCTATCTGGACTCTGTGTTGTCTAGACGTTTCTATAGGCCTTCCAGAAGTTTAAGTTGTATCATTTTTTGTTAGCTTTCTAACAACACCAATTTTGTCTCAATCCGATACTTGAGCAAACGGTTATGATAAAAATACTGAGACATGTTCAAAAGCCTCCAGACACTGAGGGGCGTTCAGACAGCTTGACCGAGCGTTTGGACGGTCAACTGCAACTACCTTCCAAAATAGCGCTGAAAGCTTCCCATATCAAGACCTCTTCTGAACGTGTTGCCCTAGCGTCCTGACGGTCACAACTGTGATTCCTTTCCGCATCAATAAAGGAAAACTAGAATCTTCCAAAACACTAAAGAGCGTCCGGACGGTGTTTCCCGTACGTTCAAACGGTTGCAGAATACTTTCCAAATCAGTGTCTTCTCGAAAATCTGAACACTTAAAGGACTCAAAAAGCTTGACCTAGCGTTCGAACGGAGTTGCAATGTTGTCCAGACGGATGTACTGGCATAAGCTTCTCAACACTTGGGAGAGTCCAGAAGCCTTCAAAGGCCCGTTCGGACGGTTGCATGGGATCCGACTTGTCTTAGTGGAATCTTGTGTAGAATCTTCATGGACATCTTATAGAAGCATGTGAACTGTCACTTATTATAATATAAGGCACTGTCCATAACACTAGAAGACTCTAAAATAAAACAGCATACCTGTGAAATAATGCAACCTTACAAACCTAGTGTTTTTGTCAACAGAATGTAGCCAATTAAAAACTAACAAGCTCCCCCTTTGGCCATTCTGGGACAAAAAAACACTTGACCGGTTAAAAATAGAATTTCGCTCCAAATATTACAAATACTGCCCCTTTTGTCTCAAAAGGACAAAGGGTAAACAGAGTATATATAGAAAAACCATAATTACTAAAATCCTGAACCTCTTCCAGATGTGTTGCCCTAGCGTCCTGACAGTCACAGCTGTGATTCCTTTTCGCATCAGTAAAGGAAAACTCGAATCTTCGGAACACTAAAGAGCATCCAGACAGTGTTGCCCGTACGTCCGGACGGTTGCAGAATACTTTCCCAATCAGTGTCTTCTCAAAAATTCAAATACTTAAAGGACTCGTAAAGCTTGACCTAGCGTCTAGACGATGTTGCCCTATCGTCCGAATGGATGCACCGGCATAAGCTTCTCAACACTTGGGAGAGTCCAAACGCCTTCAAAGGCCCGTCCAGACGGTTGCATGGGATCCGACTTGTCTGAGTGGAATCTTCTGTAGAATCTTCATGGACATCTTCAAGAAGCATGTGAACTGTCACTTGTTATAATATAAGGCACTGTCCATAACACTAGAAGACTCTGAAATAAAACGGCATCCCTGTGAAATAATGCAACCTTACAAACATAGTGTTTTTGTCAACAAAATGTAGCCAATTAAAAACTAACAAGCTCCCCCTTTGGCAATTCTGGGACAAAAAAACACTTGACCGGTTAAAAATACAATTCTGCTCCAAATATTACAAATACTCCCCCTTTTTGTCTCAAAAGGACAAAGGGTAAATAGAGTATATATAGAAAAACCACAATTACTAAAATCCAGAACCTCTTCCAGATATGTTGCCCTAGCGTCCTGACAGTCACAGCTGTGATTCCTTTTCGCATCAGTAAAGGAAAACTGGAATCTTTTGGAACACTAAAGAGCGTCTGGACAGTGTTGCCTGTACATCCGGACAGTTGCAGAATACTTTGCCAATCAGTGTCTTCTCAAAAATCTGAATACTTAAAGGACT